>NW_028301711.1:99164393-99467424 GCF_037042655.1 Diuraphis noxia | reverse complement strand
GGATTCATCACCTGTTTTTCAAAATTTTTTTACGACCTTTTATATTCACCCAAATGTATTGTAAAGACGTGTTTTATATGTAAAATAATGTGAACTTAACGGTAAAAATATAAAAATTATGATTAGTTTAATAGAAATGACTTAAGACGATATTTAGCGGATTCATCACCTGTTTTTCAAAGTTTTTTTACGACCTTTTATATTCACCCAAATGTATTGTAAATACGTGTTTTAGATGTAAAATAATGTGAACTTAACGTTAAAAATATAAAAAGTATGATTAGTTTAATAGAAATGACTTAAGACGATATTTAGCGGATTCATCACCTGTTTTTCAAAGTTTTTTTACGACCTTTTATATTCACCCAAATGTATTGTAAAGACGTGTTTTATTTGTAAAATTATGTGAACTTAACGATAAAAATATAAAAAGTATGATTAGTTCAATACAAATGACTTAAGACGATATTTAGCGGATTCATCACCTGTTTTTCAATGTTTTTTTACGACCTTTTATATTCATCTAAATGTATTATAAAGACGTGTTTTAGATGTAAAATTATGTGAACTTAACGATAAAAATATAAAAAGTATGATTAGATCAATACAAATGACATTAAACGATATTTAGCGGAATTATCACCATTTTTTACAAAATTTTTTCCCAAATTTTTTTTCTATTTTTTGTATTCACCCAAATGTATTGTAAATACGTGTTTTAGATGTAAAATATAGTGAACTTAACGTTAAAAATATAAAAAGTATGATTAGTTTAATATAAATGACTTAAGACGATATTTAGCGGATTCATCACCTGTTTTTCAAAATTTTTTTACGACCTTTTATATTCACCCAAATGTATTGTAAAGACGTGTTTTATATGTAAAATAATGTGAACTTAACGGTAAAAATATAAAAATTATGATTAGTTTAATAGAAATGACTTAAGACGATATTTAGCGGATTCATCACCTGTTTTTCAAAGTTTTTTTACGACCTTTTATATTCACCCAAATGTATTGTAAAGACGTGTTTTAGATGTAAAATTATGTGAACTTAACGATAAAAATATAAAAAGTATGATTAGATCAATACAAATGACTTTAAACGATATTTAGCGGCATTATCACAATTTTTTACCAAATTTTTTCCCAAATGTTTTTTCTATTTTTTGTATTCACCCAAATGTATTGTAAATACGTGTTTTAGATGTAAAATAATGTGAACTTAACGTTAAAAATATAAAAAGTATGATTAGTTTAATAGAAATGACTTAAGACGATATTTAGCGGATTCATCACCTGTTTTTCAAAGTTTTTTTACGACCTTTTATATTCACCCAAATGTATTGTAAAGACGTGTTTTATTTGTAAAATTATGTGAACTTAACGATAAAAATATAAAAAGTATGATTAGTTCAATACAAATGACTTAAGACGATATTTAGCGGATTCATCACCTGTTTTTCAATGTTTTTTTACGACCTTTTATATTCACCCAAATGTATTATAAAGACGTGTTTTAGATGTAAAATTATGTGAACTTAACGATAAAAATATAAAAAGTATGATTAGATCAATACAAATGACATTAAACGATATTTAGCGGAATTATCACCATTTTTTACAAAATTTTTTCCCAAATTTTTTTTCTATTTTTTGTATTCACCCAAATGTATTGTAAATACGTGTTTTAGATGTAAAATATAGTGAACTTAACGTTAAAAATATAAAAAGTATGATTAGTTTAATATAAATGACTTAAGACGATATTTAGCGGATTCATCACCTGTTTTTCAAAGTTTTTTTACGACCTTTTATATTCACCCAAATGTATTGTAAAGACGTGTTTTATTTGTAAAATTATGTGAACTTAACGATAAAAATATAAAAAGTATGATTAGTTCAATACAAATGACTTAAGACGATATTTAGCGGATTCATCACCTGTTTTTCAAAGTTTTTTTACGACCTTTTATATTAACCCAAATGTATTGTAAAGACGTGTTTTAGATGTAAAATTATGTGAACTTAACGATAAAAATATAAAAAGTATGATTAGTTCAATACAAATGACATTAAACGATATTTAGCGGAATTATCACCATTTTTTACAAAATTTTTTCCCAAATTTTTTTTCTATTTTTTGTATTCACCCAAATGTATTGTAAATACGTGTTTTAGATGTAAAATATAGTGAACTTAACGTTAAAAATATAAAAAGTATGATTAGTTTAATATTAATGACTTAAGACGATATTTAGCGGATTCATCACCTGTTTTTCAAAGTTTTTTTACGACCTTTTATATTCACCCAAATGTATTGTAAAGACGTGTTTTAGATGTAAAATTATGTGAACTTAACGATAAAAATATAAAAAGTATGATTAGTTCAATACAAATGACTTTAAACGATATTTAGCGGAATTATCACAATTTTTTACCAAATTTTTTCCCAAATGTTTTTTCTATTTTTTGTATTCACCCAAATGTATTGTAAATACGTGTTTTAGATGTAAAATAATGTGAACTTAACGTTAAAAATATGAAAAGTATGATTAGTTTAATAGAAATGACTTAAGACGATATTTAGCGGATTCATCACCTGTTTTTCAAAATTTTTTTACGACCTTTTATATTCACCCAAATGTATTGTAAAGACGTGTTTTAGATGTAAATTTATGTGAACTTAACGATAAAAATATAAAAAGTATGATTAGTTCAATACAAATGACTTTAAACGATATTTAGCGGAATTATCACCATTTTTTACCAAATTTTTTCCCAAATTTTTTTTCTATTTTTTTATTCACCCAAATGTATTGTAAATACGTGTTTTAGATGTAAAATAATGTGAACTTAACGTTAAAAATATAAAAAGTATGATTAGTTTAATAGAAATGACTTAAGACGATATTTAGCGGATTCATCACCTGTTTTTCAAAATTTTTTTACGACCTTTTATATTCACCCAAATGTATTGTAAAGACGTGTTTTATATGTAAAATAATGTGAACTTAACGGTAAAAATATAAAAATTATGATTAGTTTAATAGAAATGACTTAAGACGATATTTAGCGGATTCATCACCTGTTTTTCAAAGTTTTTTTACGACCTTTTATATTCACCCAAATGTATTGTAAATACGTGTTTTAGATGTAAAATAATGTGAACTTAACGTTAAAAATATAAAAAGTATGATTAGTTTAATAGAAATGACTTAAGACGATATTTAGCGGATTCATCACCTGTTTTTCAAAGTTTTTTTACGACCTTTTATATTCACCCAAATGTATTGTAAAGACGTGTTTTATTTGTAAAATTATGTGAACTTAACGATAAAAATATAAAAAGTATGATTAGTTCAATACAAATGACTTAAGACGATATTTAGCGGATTCATCACCTGTTTTTCAATGTTTTTTTACGACCTTTTATATTCATCTAAATGTATTATAAAGACGTGTTTTAGATGTAAAATTATGTGAACTTAACGATAAAAATATAAAAAGTATGATTAGATCAATACAAATGACATTAAACGATATTTAGCGGAATTATCACCATTTTTTACAAAATTTTTTCCCAAATTTTTTTTCTATTTTTTGTATTCACCCAAATGTATTGTAAATACGTGTTTTAGATGTAAAATATAGTGAACTTAACGTTAAAAATATAAAAAGTATGATTAGTTTAATATAAATGACTTAAGACGATATTTAGCGGATTCATCACCTGTTTTTCAAAATTTTTTTACGACCTTTTATATTCACCCAAATGTATTGTAAAGACGTGTTTTATATGTAAAATAATGTGAACTTAACGGTAAAAATATAAAAATTATGATTAGTTTAATAGAAATGACTTAAGACGATATTTAGCGGATTCATCACCTGTTTTTCAAAGTTTTTTTACGACCTTTTATATTCACCCAAATGTATTGTAAAGACGTGTTTTAGATGTAAAATTATGTGAACTTAACGATAAAAATATAAAAAGTATGATTAGATCAATACAAATGACTTTAAACGATATTTAGCGGCATTATCACAATTTTTTACCAAATTTTTTCCCAAATGTTTTTTCTATTTTTTGTATTCACCCAAATGTATTGTAAATACGTGTTTTAGATGTAAAATAATGTGAACTTAACGTTAAAAATATAAAAAGTATGATTAGTTTAATAGAAATGACTTAAGACGATATTTAGCGGATTCATCACCTGTTTTTCAAAATTTTTTTACGACCTTTTATATTCACCCAAATGTATTGTAAAGACGTGTTTTATATGTAAAATAATGTGAACTTAACGGTAAAAATATAAAAATTATGATTAGTTTAATAGAAATGACTTAAGACGATATTTAGCGGATTCATCACCTGTTTTTCAAAGTTTTTTTACGACCTTTTATATTCACCCAAATGTATTGTAAATACGTGTTTTAGATGTAAAATAATGTGAACTTAACGTTAAAAATATAAAAAGTATGATTAGTTTAATAGAAATGACTTAAGACGATATTTAGCGGATTCATCACCTGTTTTTCAAAGTTTTTTTACGACCTTTTATATTCACCCAAATGTATTGTAAAGACGTGTTTTATTTGTAAAATTATGTGAACTTAACGATAAAAATATAAAAAGTATGATTAGTTCAATACAAATGACTTAAGACGATATTTAGCGGATTCATCACCTGTTTTTCAATGTTTTTTTACGACCTTTTATATTCACCCAAATGTATTGTAAAGACGTGTTTTATTTGTAAAATTATGTGAACTTAACGATAAAAATATAAAAAGTATGATTAGTTCAATACAAATGACTTAAGACGATATTTAGCGGATTCATCACCTGTTTTTCAATGTTTTTTTACGACCTTTTATATTCATCTAAATGTATTATAAAGACGTGTTTTAGATGTAAAATTATGTGAACTTAACGATAAAAATATAAAAAGTATGATTAGATCAATACAAATGACATTAAACGATATTTAGCGGAATTATCACCATTTTTTACAAAATTTTTTCCCAAATTTTTTTTCTATTTTTTGTATTCACCCAAATGTATTGTAAATACGTGTTTTAGATGTAAAATATAGTGAACTTAACGTTAAAAATATAAAAAGTATGATTAGTTTAATATAAATGACTTAAGACGATATTTAGCGGATTCATCACCTGTTTTTCAAAATTTTTTTACGACCTTTTATATTCACCCAAATGTATTGTAAAGACGTGTTTTATATGTAAAATAATGTGAACTTAACGGTAAAAATATAAAAATTATGATTAGTTTAATAGAAATGACTTAAGACGATATTTAGCGGATTCATCACCTGTTTTTCAAAGTTTTTTTACGACCTTTTATATTCACCCAAATGTATTGTAAAGACGTGTTTTAGATGTAAAATTATGTGAACTTAACGATAAAAATATAAAAAGTATGATTAGATCAATACAAATGACTTTAAACGATATTTAGCGGCATTATCACAATTTTTTACCAAATTTTTTCCCAAATGTTTTTTCTATTTTTTGTATTCACCCAAATGTATTGTAAATACGTGTTTTAGATGTAAAATAATGTGAACTTAACGTTAAAAATATAAAAAGTATGATTAGTTTAATAGAAATGACTTAAGACGATATTTAGCGGATTCATCACCTGTTTTTCAAAATTTTTTTACGACCTTTTATATTCACCCAAATGTATTGTAAAGACGTGTTTTATATGTAAAATAATGTGAACTTAACGGTAAAAATATAAAAATTATGATTAGTTTAATAGAAATGACTTAAGACGATATTTAGCGGATTCATCACCTGTTTTTCAAAGTTTTTTTACGACCTTTTATATTCACCCAAATGTATTGTAAATACGTGTTTTAGATGTAAAATAATGTGAACTTAACGTTAAAAATATAAAAAGTATGATTAGTTTAATAGAAATGACTTAAGACGATATTTAGCGGATTCATCACCTGTTTTTCAAAGTTTTTTTACGACCTTTTATATTCACCCAAATGTATTGTAAAGACGTGTTTTATTTGTAAAATTATGTGAACTTAACGATAAAAATATAAAAAGTATGATTAGTTCAATACAAATGACTTAAGACGATATTTAGCGGATTCATCACCTGTTTTTCAATGTTTTTTTACGACCTTTTATATTCATCTAAATGTATTATAAAGACGTGTTTTAGATGTAAAATTATGTGAACTTAACGATAAAAATATAAAAAGTATGATTAGATCAATACAAATGACATTAAACGATATTTAGCGGAATTATCACCATTTTTTACAAAATTTTTTCCCAAATTTTTTTTCTATTTTTTGTATTCACCCAAATGTATTGTAAATACGTGTTTTAGATGTAAAATATAGTGAACTTAACGTTAAAAATATAAAAAGTATGATTAGTTCAATACAAATGACTTAAGACGATATTTAGCGGATTCATCACCTGTTTTTCAAAGTTTTTTTACGACCTTTTATATTCACCCAAATGTATTGTAAAGACGTGTTTTAGATGTAAAATTATGTGAACTTAACGATAAAAATATAAAAAGTATGATTAGTTCAATACAAATGACATTAAACGATATTTAGCGGAATTATCACCATTTTTTACAAAATTTTTTCCCAAATTTTTTTTCTATTTTTTGTATTCACCCAAATGTATTGTAAATACGTGTTTTAGATGTAAAATATAGTGAACTTAACGTTAAAAATATAAAAAGTATGATTAGTTTAATATAAATGACTTAAGACGATATTTAGCGGATTCATCACCTGTTTTTCAAAGTTTTTTTACGACCTTTTATATTCACCCAAATGTATTGTAAAGACGTGTTTTATTTGTAAAATTATGTGAACTTAACGATAAAAATATAAAAAGTATGATTAGTTCAATACAAATGACTTAAGACGATATTTAGCGGATTCATCACCTGTTTTTCAAAGTTTTTTTACGACCTTTTATATTCATCTAAATGTATTATAAAGACGTGTTTTAGATGTAAAATTATGTGAACTTAACGATAAAAATATAAAAAGTATGATTAGTTCAATACAAATGACATTAAACGATATTTAGCGGAATTATCACCATTTTTTACAAAATTTTTTCCCAAATTTTTTTTCTATTTTTTGTATTCACCCAAATGTATTGTAAATACGTGTTTTAGATGTAAAATATAGTGAACTTAACGTTAAAAATATAAAAAGTATGATTAGTTCAATACAAATGACTTAAGACGATATTTAGCGGATTCATCACCTGTTTTTCAAAGTTTTTTTACGACCTTTTATATTCACCCAAATGTATTGTAAAGACGTGTTTTAGATGTAAAATTATGTGAACTTAACGATAAAAATATAAAAAGTATGATTAGTTCAATACAAATGACATTAAACGATATTTAGCGGAATTATCACCATTTTTTACAAAATTTTTTCCCAAATTTTTTTTCTATTTTTTGTATTCACCCAAATGTATTGTAAATACGTGTTTTAGATGTAAAATATAGTGAACTTAACGTTAAAAATATAAAAAGTATGATTAGTTTAATATAAATGACTTAAGACGATATTTAGCGGATTCATCACCTGTTTTTCAAAGTTTTTTTACGACCTTTTATATTCACCCAAATGTATTGTAAAGACGTGTTTTATTTGTAAAATTATGTGAACTTAACGATAAAAATATAAAAAGTATGATTAGTTCAATACAAATGACTTAAGACGATATTTAGCGGATTCATCACCTGTTTTTCAAAGTTTTTTTACGACCTTTTATATTCACCCAAATGTATTGTAAAGACGTGTTTTAGATGTAAAATTATGTGAACTTAACGATAAAAATATAAAAAGTATGATTAGTTCAATACAAATGACTTTAAACGATATTTAGCGGAATTATCACAATTTATTACCAAATTTTTTCCCAAATGTTTTTTCTATTTTTTGTATTCACCCAAATGTATTGTAAATACGTGTTTTAGATGTAAAATAATGTGAACTTAACGTTAAAAATATAAAAAGTATTATTAGTTTAATAGAAATGACTTTAGACGATATTTAGCGGATTCATCACCTGTTTTTCAAAATTTTTTTACGACCTTTTATATTCACCCAAATGTATTGTAAAGACGTGTTTTAGATGTAAATTTATGTGAACTTAACGATAAAAATATAAAAAGTATGATTAGTTCAATACAAATGACTTTAAACGATATTTAGCGGAATTATCACCATTTTTTACCAAATTTTTTCCCAAATTTTTTTTCTATTTTTTTATTCACCCAAATGTATTGTAAATACGTGTTTTAGATGTAAAATAATGTGAACTTAACGTTAAAAATATAAAAAGTATGATTAGTTTAATAGAAATGACTTAAGACGATATTTAGCGGATTCATCACCTGTTTTTCAAAATTTTTTTACGACCTTTTATATTCACCCAAATGTATTGTAAAGACGTGTTTTAGATGTAAAATAATGTGAACTTAACGTTAAAAATATAAAAAGTATGATTAGTTTAATAGAAATTACTTAAGACGATAGTTAGCGGATTCATCACCTGTTTTTCAAAATTTTTTTACGACCTTTTATATTCACCCAAATGTATTGTAAAGACGTGTTTTAGATGTAAAATTATGTGAACTTAACGATAAAAATATAAAAAGTATGATTAGTTCAATACAAATGACTTAAGACGATATTTAGCGGATTCATCACCTGTTTTTCAAAGTTTTTTTACGACCTTTTATATTCACCCAAATGTATTGTAAAGACGTGTTTTAGATGTAAAATTATGTGAACTTAACGATAAAAATATAAAAAGTATGATTAGTTCAATACAAATGACATTAAACGATATTTAGCGGAATTATCACCATTTTTTACAAAAATTTTTCCCAAATTTTTTTTCTATTTTTTGTATTCACCCAAATGTATTGTAAATACGTGTTTTAGATGTAAAATATAGTGAACTTAACGTTAAAAATATAAAAAGTATGATTAGTTTAATATAAATGACTTAAGACGATATTTAGCGGATTCATCACCTGTTTTTCAAAGTTTTTTTACGACCTTTTATATTCACCCAAATGTATTGTAAAGACGTGTTTTAGATGTAAAATTATGTGAACTTAACGATAAAAATATAAAAAGTATGATTAGTTCAATACAAATGACTTTAAACGATATTTAGCGGAATTATCACAATTTATTACCAAATTTTTTCCCAAATGTTTTTTCTATTTTTTGTATTCACCCAAATGTATTGTAAATACGTGTTTTAGATGTAAAATAATGTGAACTTAACGTTAAAAATATAAAAAGTATAATTAGTTTAATAGAAATGACTTAAGACGATATTTAGCTGATTCATCACCTGTTTTTCAAAATTTTTTTACGACCTTTTATATTCACCCAAATGTATTGTAAAGACGTGTTTTAGATGTAAAATTATGTGAACTTAACGATAAAAATATAAAAATTATGATTAGTTCAATACAAATGACTTTAAACGATATTTAGCGGAATTATCACCATTTTTTACCAAATTTTTTCCCAAATTTTTTTTCTATTTTTGTATTCACCCAAATGTATTGTAAATACGTGTTTTAGATGTAAAATAATGTGAACTTAACGATAAAAATATAAAAAGTATGATTAGTTTAATAGAAATGACTTAAGACGATATTTAGCGGATTCATCACCTGTTTTTCAAAATTTTTTTACGACCTTTTATATTCACCCAAATGTATTGTAAAGACGTGTTTTAGATGTAAAATAATGTGAACTTAACGTTAAAAATATAAAAAGTATGATTAGTTTAATAGAAATGACTTAAGACGATATTTAGCAGATTCATCACCTGTTTTTCAAAATTTTTTTACGACCTTTTATATTCACCCAAATGTATTGTAAAGACGTGTTTTAGATGTAAATTTATGTGAACTTAACGATAAAAATATAAAAAGTATGATTAGTTCAATACAAATGACTTTAAACGATATTTAGCGGAATTATCACCATTTTTTACCAAATTTTTTCCCAAATTTTTTTTCTATTTTTTTATTCACCCAAATGTATTGTAAATACGTGTTTTAGATGTAAAATAATGTGAACTTAACGTTAAAAATATAAAAAGTATGATTAGTTTAATAGAAATGACTTAAGACGATATTTAGCGGATTCATCACCTGTTTTTCAAAATTTTTTTACGACCTTTTATATTCACCCAAATGTATTGTAAAGACATGTTTTAGATGTAAAATAATGTGAACTTAACGTTAAAAATATAAAAAGTATGATTAGTTTAATAGAAATGACTTAAGACGATAGTTAGCGGATTCATCACCTGTTTTTCAAAATTTTTTTACGACCTTTTATATTCACCCAAATGTATTGTAAAGACGTGTTTTAGATGTAAAATTATGTGAACTTAACGATAAAAATATAAAAAGTATGATTAGTTCAATACAAATGACTTTAAACGATATTTAGCGGAATTATCACCATTTTTTACCAAATTTTTTCCCAAATTTTTTTTCTATTTTTGTATTCACCCAAATGTATTGTAAATACGTGTTTTAGATGTAAAATAATGTGAACTTAACGTTAAAAATATAAAAAGTATGATTACTTTAATAGAAATGACTTAAGACGATATTTAGCGGATTCATCACCTGTTTTTCAAAGTTTTTTTACAACCTTTTATATTCACCCAAATGTATTGTAAAGACGTGTTTTATTTGTAAAATTATGTGAACTTAACGATAAAAATATAAAAAGTATGATTAGTTCAATATAAATGACATTAAACGATATTTAGCGGAATTATCACCATTTTTTACAAAATTTTTTCCCAAATTTTTTTTCTATTTTTTGTATTCACCCAAATGTATTGTAAATACGTGTTTTAGATGTAAAATATAGTGAACTTAACGTTAAAAATATAAAAAGTATGATTAGTTTAATATAAATGACTTAAGACGATATTTAGCGGATTCATCACCTGTTTTTCAAAGTTTTTTTACGACCTTTTATATTCACCCAAATGTATTGTAAAGACGTGTTTTAGATGTAAAATTATGTGAACTTAACGATAAAAATATAAAAAGTATGATTAGTTCAATACAAATGACTTTAAACGATATTTAGCGGAATTATCACAATTTATTACCAAATTTTTTCCCAAATGTTTTTTCTATTTTTTGTATTCACCCAAATGTATTGTAAATACGTGTTTTAGATGTAAAATAATGTGAACTTAACGTTAAAAATATAAAAAGTATGATTAGTTTAATAGAAATGACTTAAGACGATATTTAGCGGATTCATCACCTGTTTTTCAAAATTTTTTTACGACCTTTTATATTCACCCAAATGTATTGTAAAGACGTGTTTTAGATGTAAAATTATGTGAACTTAACGATAAAAATATAAAAATTATGATTAGTTCAATACAAATGACTTTAAACGATATTTAGCGGAATTATCACCATTTTTTACCAAATTTTTTCCCAAATTTTTTTTCTATTTTTGTATTCACCCAAATGTATTGTAAATACGTGTTTTAGATGTAAAATAATGTGAACTTAACGATAAAAATATAAAAAGTATGATTAGTTTAATAGAAATGACTTAAGACGATATTTAGCGGATTCATCACCTGTTTTTCAAAATTTTTTTACGACCTTTTATATTCACCCAAATGTATTGTAAAGACGTGTTTTAGATGTAAAATAATGTGAACTTAACGTTAAAAATATAAAAAGTATGATTAGTTTAATAGAAATGACTTAAGACGATATTTAGCAGATTCATCACCTGTTTTTCAAAATTTTTTTACGACCTTTTATATTCACCCAAATGTATTGTAAAGACGTGTTTTAGATGTAAATTTATGTGAACTTAACGATAAAAATATAAAAAGTATGATTAGTTCAATACAAATGACTTTAAACGATATTTAGCGGAATTATCACCATTTTTTACCAAATTTTTTCCCAAATTTTTTTTCTATTTTTTTATTCACCCAAATGTATTGTAAATACGTGTTTTAGATGTAAAATAATGTGAACTTAACGTTAAAAATATAAAAAGTATGATTAGTTTAATAGAAATGACTTAAGACGATATTTAGCGGATTCATCACCTGTTTTTCAAAATTTTTTTACGACCTTTTATATTCACCCAAATGTATTGTAAAGACATGTTTTAGATGTAAAATAATGTGAACTTAACGTTAAAAATATAAAAAGTATGATTAGTTTAATAGAAATGACTTAAGACGATAGTTAGCGGATTCATCACCTGTTTTTCAAAATTTTTTTACGACCTTTTATATTCACCCAAATGTATTGTAAAGACGTGTTTTAGATGTAAAATTATGTGAACTTAACGATAAAAATATAAAAAGTATGATTAGTTCAATACAAATGACTTTAAACGATATTTAGCGGAATTATCACCATTTTTTACCAAATTTTTTCCCAAATTTTTTTTCTATTTTTGTATTCACCCAAATGTATTGTAAATACGTGTTTTAGATGTAAAATAATGTGAACTTAACGTTAAAAATATAAAAAGTATGATTACTTTAATAGAAATGACTTAAGACGATATTTAGCGGATTCATCACCTGTTTTTCAAAGTTTTTTTACAACCTTTTATATTCACCCAAATGTATTGTAAAGACGTGTTTTATTTGTAAAATTATGTGAACTTAACGATAAAAATATAAAAAGTATGATTAGTTCAATATAAATGACATTAAACGATATTTAGCGGAATTATCACCATTTTTTACAAAATTTTTTCCCAAATTTTTTTTCTATTTTTTGTATTCACCCAAATGTATTGTAAATACGTGTTTTAGATGTAAAATATAGTGAACTTAACGTTAAAAATATAAAAAGTATGATTAGTTTAATATAAATGACTTAAGACGATATTTAGCGGATTCATCACCTGTTTTTCAAAGTTTTTTTACGACCTTTTATATTCACCCAAATGTATTGTAAAGACGTGTTTTAGATGTAAAATTATGTGAACTTAACGATAAAAATATAAAAAGTATGATTAGTTCAATACAAATGACTTTAAACGATATTTAGCGGAATTATCACAATTTATTACCAAATTTTTTCCCAAATGTTTTTTCTATTTTTTGTATTCACCCAAATGTATTGTAAATACGTGTTTTAGATGTAAAATAATGTGAACTTAACGTTAAAAATATAAAAAGTATGATTAGTTTAATAGAAATGACTTAAGACGATATTTAGCGGATTCATCACCTGTTTTTCAAAATTTTTTTACGACCTTTTATATTCACCCAAATGTATTGTAAAGACGTGTTTTAGATGTAAATTTATGTGAACTTAACGATAAATATATAAAAAGTATGATTAGTTCAATACAAATGACTTTAAACGATATTTAGCGGAATTATCACCATTTTTTACCAAATTTTTTCCCAAATTTTTTTTCTATTTTTGTATTCACCCAAATGTATTGTAAATACGTGTTTTAGATGTAAAATAATGTGAACTTAACGTTAAAATTATAAAAAGTATGATTAGTTTAATAGAAATGACTTAAGACGATATTTAGCGGATTCATCACCTGTTTTTCAAAATTTTTTTACGACCTTTTATATTCACCCAAATGTATTGTAAAGACGTGTTTTAGATGTAAAATAATGTGAACTTAACGTTAAAAATATAAAAAGTATGATTAGTTTAATAGAAATGACTTAAGACGATATTTAGCGGATTCATCACCTGTTTTTCAAAATTTTTTTACGACCTTTTATATTCACCCAAACGTATTGTAAAGACGTGTTTTAGATGTAAATTTATGTGAACTTAACGATAAAAATATAAAAAGTATGATTAGTTCAATACAAATGACTTTAAACGATATTTAGCGGAATTATCACCATTTTTTACCAAATTTTTTCCCAAATTTTTTTTCTATTTTTGTATTCACCCAAATGTATTGTAAATACGTGTTTTAGATGTAAAATAATGTGAACTTAACGTTAAAAATATAAAAAGTATGATTAGTTTAATAGAAATGACTTAAGACGATATTTAGCGGATTCATCACCTGTTTTTCAAAATTTTTTTACGACCTTTTATATTCACCCAAATGTATTGTAAAGACGTGTTTTAGATGTAAATTTATGTGAACTTAACGATAAAAATATAAAAAGTATGATTAGTTCAATACAAATGACATTAAACGATATTTAGCGGAATTATCACCATTTTTTACAAAATTTTTTCCCAAATTTTTTTTCTATTTTTTTATTCACCCAAATGTATTGTAAATACGTGTTTTAGATGTAAAATAATGTGAACTTAACGTTAAAAATATAAAAAGTATGATTAGTTTAATAGAAATGACTTAAGACGATATTTAGCGGATTCATCACCTGTTTTTCAAAATTTTTTTACAACCTTTTATATTCACCCAAATGTATTGTAAAGACGTGTTTTAGATGTAAAATAATGTGAACTTAACGTTAAAAATATAAAAAGTATGATTAGTTTAATAGAAATGACTTAAGACGATAGTTAGCGGATTCATCACCTGTTTTTCAAAATTTTTTTACGACCTTTTATATTCACCCAAATGTATTGTAAAGACGTGTTTTAGATGTAAAATTATGTGAACTTAACGATTAAAATATAAAAAGTATGATTAGTTCAATACAAATGACTTTAAACGATATTTAGCGGAATTATCACCATTTTTTACCAAATTTTTTCCCAAATTTTTTTTTTATTTTTGTATTCACCCAAATGTATTGTAAATACGTGTTTTAGATGTAAAATAATGTGAACTTAACGTTAAAAATATAAAAAGTATGATTACTTTAATAGAAATGACTTAAGACGATATTTAGCGGAATTATCACCATTTTTTACAAAATTTTTTCCCAAATTTTTTTTCTATTTTTTGTATTCACCCAAATGTATTGTAAATACGTGTTTTAGATGTAAAATATAGTGAACTTAACGTTAAAAATATAAAAAGTATGATTAGTTTAATATAAATGACTTAAGACGATATTTAGCGGATTCATCACCTGTTTTTCAAAGTTTTTTTACGACCTTTTATATTCACCCAAATGTATTGTAAAGACGTGTTTTAGATGTAAAATTATGTGAACTTAACGATAAAAATATAAAAAGTATGATTAGTTCAATACAAATGACTGTAAACGATATTTAGCGGAATTATCACAATTTATTACCAAATTTTTTCCCAAATGTTTTTTCTATTTTTTGTATTCACCCAAATGTATTGTAAATACGTGTTTTAGATGTAAAATAATGTGAACTTAACGTTAAAAATATAAAAAGTATGATTAGTTTAATAGAAATGACTTAAGACGATATTTAGCGGATTCATCACCTGTTTTTCAAAATTTTTTTACGACCTTTTATATTCACCCAAATGTATTCTAAAGACGTGTTTTAGATGTAAATTTATGTGAACTTAACGATAAAAATATAAAAAGTATGATTAGTTCAATACAAATGACTTTAAACGATATTTAGCGGAATTATCACCATTTTTTACCAAATTTTTTCCCAAATTTTTTTTCTATTTTTGTATTCACCCAAATGTATTGTAAATACGTGTTTTAGATGTAAAATAATGTGAACTTAACGTTAAAAATATAAAAAGTATGATTAGTTTAATAGAAATGACTTAAGACGATATTTAGCGGATTCATCACCTGTTTTTCAAAATTTTTTTACGACCTTTTATATTCACCCAAATGTATTGTAAAGACGTGTTTTAGATGTAAAATAATGTGAACTTAACGTTAAAAATATAAAAAGTATGATTAGTTTAATAGAAATGACTTAAGACGATATTTAGCGGATTCATCACCTGTTTTTCAAAATTTTTTTACGACCTTTTATATTCACCCAAACGTATTGTAAAGACGTGTTTTAGATGTAAATTTATGTGAACTTAACGATAAAAATATAAAAAGTATGATTAGTTCAATACAAATGACTTTAAACGATATTTAGCGGAATTATCACCATTTTTTACCAAATTTTTTCCCAAATTTTTTTTCTATTTTTGTATTCACCCAAATGTATTGTAAATACGTGTTTTAGATGTAAAATAATGTGAACTTAACGTTAAAAATATAAAAAGTATGATTAGTTTAATAGAAATGACTTAAGACGATATTTAGCGGATTCATCACCTGTTTTTCAAAATTTTTTTACGACCTTTTATATTCACCCAAATGTATTGTAAAGACGTGTTTTAGATGTAAAATAATGTGAACTTAACGTTAAAAATATAAAAAGTATGATTAGTTTAATAGAAATGACTTAAGACGATATTTAGCGGATTCATCACCTGTTTTTCAAAATTTTTTTACGACCTTTTATATTCACCCAAATGTATTGTAAAGACGTGTTTTAGATGTAAATTTATGTGAACTTAACGATAAAAATATAAAAAGTATGATTAGTTCAATACAAATGACTTTAAACGATATTTAGCGGAATTATCACCATTTTTTACCAAATTTTTTCCCAAATTTTTTTTCTATTTTTTTATTCACCCAAATGTATTGTAAATACGTGTTTTAGATGTAAAATAATGTGAACTTAACGTTAAAAATATAAAAAGTATGATTAGTTTAATAGAAATGACTTAAGACGATATTTAGCGGATTCATCACCTGTTTTTCAAAATTTTTTTACGACCTTTTATATTCACCCAAATGTATTGTAAAGACGTGTTTTAGATGTAAAATAATGTGAACTTAACGTTAAAAATATAAAAAGTATGATTAGTTTAATAGAAATGACTTAAGACGATAGTTAGCGGATTCATCACCTGTTTTTCAAAATTTTTTTACGACCTTTTATATTCACCCAAATGTATTGTAAAGACGTGTTTTAGATGTAAAATTATGTGAACTTAACGATTAAAATATAAAAAGTATGATTAGTTCAATACAAATGACTTTAAACGATATTTAGCGGAATTATCACCATTTTTTACCAAATTTTTTCCCAAATTTTTTTTTTATTTTTGTATTCACCCAAATGTATTGTAAATACGTGTTTTAGATGTAAAATAATGTGAACTTAACGTTAAAAATATAAAAAGTATGATTACTTTAATAGAAATGACTTAAGACGATATTTAGCGGAATTATCACCATTTTTTACAAAATTTTTTCCCAAATTTTTTTTCTATTTTTTGTATTCACCCAAATGTATTGTAAATACGTGTTTTAGATGTAAAATATAGTGAACTTAACGTTAAAAATATAAAAAGTATGATTAGTTTAATATAAATGACTTAAGACGATATTTAGCGGATTCATCACCTGTTTTTCAAAGTTTTTTTACGACCTTTTATATTCACCCAAATGTATTGTAAAGACGTGTTTTATTTGTAAAATTATGTGAACTTAACGATAAAAATATAAAAAGTATGATTAGTTCAATACAAATGACATTAAACGATATTTAGCGGAATTATCACCATTTTTTACAAAATTTTTTCCCAAATTTTTTTTCTATTTTTTGTATTCACCCAAATGTATTGTAAATACGTGTTTTAGATGTAAAATTATGTGAACTTAACGATAAAAATATAAAAAGTATGATTAGTTCAATACAAATTACTTTAAACGATATTTAGCGGAATTATCACAATTTATTACCAAATTTTTTCCCAAATGTTTTTTCTATTTTTTGTATTCACCCAAATGTATTGTAAATACGTGTTTTAGATGTAAAATAATGTGAACTTAACGTTAAAAATATAAAAAGTATGATTAGTTTAATAGAAATGACTTAAGACGATATTTAGCGGATTCATCACCTGTTTTTCAAAATTTTTTTACGACCTTTTATATTCACCCAAATGTATTGTAAAGACGTGTTTTAGATGTAAATTTATGTGATCTTAACGATAAAAATATAAAAGTATGATTAGTTCAATACAAATGACTTTAAACGATATTTAGCGGAATTATCACCATTTTTTACCAAATTTTTTCCCAAATTTTTTTTCTATTTTTTTATTCACCCAAATGTATTGTAAATACGTGTTTTAGATGTAAAATAATGTGAACTTAACGTTAAAAATATAAAAAGTATGATTAGTTTAATAGAAATGACTTAAGACGATATTTAGCGGATTCATCACCTGTTTTTCAAAATTTTTTTACGACCTTTTATATTCACCCAAATGTATTGTAAAGACGTGTTTTAGATGTAAAATAATGTGAACTTAACGTTAAAAATATAAAAAGTATGATTAGTTTAATAGAAATTACTTAAGACGATAGTTAGCGGATTCATCACCTGTTTTTCAAAATTTTTTTACGACCTTTTATATTCACCCAAATGTATTGTAAAGACGTGTTTTAGATGTAAAATTATGTGAACTTAATGATAAAAATATAAAAAGTATGATTAGTTCAATACAAATGACTTTAAACGATATTTAGCGGAATTATCACAATTTTTTACCAAATTTTTTCCCAAATTTTTTTTCTATTTTTGTATTCACCCAAATGTATTGTAAATACGTGTTTTAGATGTAAAATAATGTGAACTTAACGTTAAAAATATAAAAAGTATGATTAGTTTAATAGAAATGACTTAAGACGATATTTAGCGGATTCATCACCTGTTTTTCAAAATTTTTTTACGACCTTTTATATTCACCCAAATGTATTGTAAAGACGTGTTTTAGATGTAAAATTATGTGAACTTAACGATAAAAATATAAAAAGTATGATTAGTTCAATACAAATGACATTAAACGATATTTAGCGGAATTATCACCATTTTTTACAAAATTTTTTCCCAAATTTTTTTTCTATTTTTTGTATTCACCCAAATGTATTGTAAATACGTGTTTTAGATGTAAAATATAGTGAACTTAACGTTAAAAATATAAAAAGTATGATTAGTTTAATATAAATGACTTAAGACGATATTTAGCGGATTCATCACCTGTTTTTCAAAGTTTTTTTACGACCTTTTATATTCACCCAAATGTATTGTAAAGACGTGTTTTAGATGTAAAATTATGTGAACTTAACGATAAAAATATAAAAAGTATGATTAGTTCAATACAAATGACTTTAAACGATATTTAGCGGAATTATCACAATTTATTACCAAATTTTTTCCCAAATGTTTTTTCTATTTTTTGTATTCACCCAAATGTATTGTAAATACGTGTTTTAGATGTAAAATAATGTGAACTTAACGTTAAAAATATAAAAAGTATAATTAGTTTAATAGAAATGACTTAAGACGATATTTAGCTGATTCATCACCTGTTTTTCAAAATTTTTTTACGACCTTTTATATTCACCCAAATGTATTGTAAATACGTGTTTTAGATGTAAAATTATGTGAACTTAACGATAAAAATATAAAAAGTATGATTAGTTCAATACAAATGACTTTAAACGATATTTAGCGGAATTATCACAATTTATTACCAAATTTTTTCCCAAATGTTTTTTCTATTTTTTGTATTCACCCAAATGTATTGTAAATACGTGTTTTAGATGTAAAATAATGTGAACTTAACGTTAAAAATATAAAAAGTATGATTAGTTTAATAGAAATGACTTAAGACGATATTTAGCGGATTCATCACCTGTTTTTCAAAATTTTTTTACGACCTTTTATATTCACCCAAATGTATTGTAAAGACGTGTTTTAGATGTAAATTTATGTGAACTTAACGATAAAAATATAAAAAGTATGATTAGTTCAATACAAATGACTTTAAACGATATTTAGCGGAATTATCACCATTTTTTACCAAATTTTTTCCCAAATTTTTTTTCTATTTTTTTATTCACCCAAATGTATTGTAAATACGTGTTTTAGATGTAAAATAATGTGAACTTAACGTTAAAAATATAAAAAGTATGATTAGTTTAATAGAAATGACTTAAGACGATATTTAGCGGATTCATCACCTGTTTTTCAAAATTTTTTTACGACCTTTTATATTCACCCAAATGTATTGTAAAGACGTGTTTTAGATGTAAAATAATGTGAACTTAACGTTAAAAATATAAAAAGTATGATTAGTTTAATAGAAATTACTTAAGACGATAGTTAGCGGATTCATCACCTGTTTTTCAAAATTTTTTTACGACCTTTTATATTCACCCAAATGTATTGTAAAGACGTGTTTTAGATGTAAAATTATGTGAACTTAACGATAAAAATATAAAAAGTATGATTAGTTCAATACAAATGACTTTAAACGATATTTAGCGGAATTATCACAATTTTTTACCAAATTTTTTCCCAAATTTTTTTTCTATTTTTGTATTCACCCAAATGTATTGTAAATACGTGTTTTAGATGTAAAATAATGTGAACTTAACGTTAAAAATATAAAAAGTATGATTAGTTTAATAGAAATGACTTAAGACGATATTTAGCGGATTCATCACCTGTTTTTCAAAATTTTTTTACGACCTTTTATATTCACCCAAATGTATTGTAAAGACGTGTTTTAGATGTAAAATAATGTGAACTTAACGTTAAAAATATAAAAAGTATGATTAGTTTAATAGAAATGACTTAAGACGATATTTAGCGGATTCATCACCTGTTTTTCAAAATTTTTTTACGACCTTTTATATTCACCCAAATGTATTGTAAAGACGTGTTTTAGATGTAAATTTATGTGAACTTAACGATAAAAATATAAAAAGTATGATTAGTTCAATACAAATGACTTTAAACGATATTTAGCGGAATTATCACCATTTTTTACCAAATTTTTTCCCAAATTTTTTTTCTATTTTTTTATTCACCCAAATGTATTGTAAATACGTGTTTTAGATGTAAAATAATGTGAACTTAACGTTAAAAATATAAAAAGTATGATTAGTTTAATAGAAATGACTTAAGACGATATTTAGCGGATTCATCACCTGTTTTTCAAAATTTTTTTACGTCCTTTTATATTCACCCAAATGTATTGTAAAGACGTGTTTTAGATGTAAAATAATGTGAACTTAACGTTAAAAATATAAAAAGTATGATTAGTTTAATAGAAATGACTTAAGACGATAGTTAGCGGATTCATCACCTGTTTTTCAAAATTTTTTTACGACCTTTTATATTCACCCAAATGTATTGTAAAGACGTGTTTTAGATGTAAAATTATGTGAACTTAACGATAAAAATATAAAAAGTATGATTAGTTCAATACAAATGACTTTAAACGATATTTAGCGGAATTATCACCATTTTTTACCAAATTTTTTCCCAAATTTTTTTTCTATTTTTTTATTCACCCAAATGTATTGTAAATACGTGTTTTAGATGTAAAATAATGTGAACTTAACGTTAAAAATATAAAAAGTATGATTAGTTTAATAGAAATGACTTAAGACGATATTTAGCGGATTCATCACCTGTTTTTCAAAATTTTTTTACGACCTTTTATATTCACCCAAATGTATTGTAAAGACGTGTTTTAGATGTAAAATAATGTGAACTTAACGATAAAAATATAAAAAGTATGATTAGTTTAATAGAAATTACTTAAGACGATAGTTAGCGGATTCATCACCTGTTTTTCAAAATTTTTTTACGACCTTTTATATTCACCCAAATGTATTGTAAAGACGTGTTTTAGATGTAAAATTATGTGAACTTAACGATAAAAATATAAAAAGTATGATTAGTTCAATACAAATGACTTTAAACGATATTTAGCGGAATTATCACAATTTTTTACCAAATTTTTTCCCAAATTTTTTTTCTATTTTTGTATTCACCCAAATGTATTGTAAATACGTGTTTTAGATGTAAAATAATGTGAACTTAACGTTAAAAATATAAAAAGTATGATTAGTTTAATAGAAATGACTTAAGACGATATTTAGCGGATTCATCACCTGTTTTTCAAAATTTTTTTACGACCTTTTATATTCACCCAAATGTATTGTAAAGACGTGTTTTAGATGTAAAATTATGTGAACTTAACGATAAAAATATAAAAAGTATGATTAGTTCAATACAAATGACATTAAACGATATTTAGCGGAATTATCACCATTTTTTACAAAATTTTTTCCCAAATTTTTTTTCTATTTTTTTATTCACCCAAATGTATTGTAAATACGTGTTTTAGATGTAAAATAATTTGAACTTAACGTTAAAAATATAAAAAGTATGATTAGTTTAATAGAAATGACTTAAGACGATATTTAGCGGATTCATCACCTGTTTTTCAAAATTTTTTTACGTCCTTTTATATTCACCCAAATGTATTGTAAAGACGTGTTTTAGATGTAAAATAATGTGAACTTAACGTTAAAAATATAAAAAGTATGATTAGTTTAATAGAAATGACTTAAGACGATAGTTAGCGGATTCATCACCTGTTTTTCAAAATTTTTTTACGACCTTTTATATTCACCCAAATGTATTGTAAAGACGTGTTTTAGATGTAAAATTATGTGAACTTAACGATAAAAATATAAAAAGTATGATTAGTTCAATACAAATGACTTTAAACGATATTTAGCGGAGTTATCACCATTTTTTACCAAATTTTTTCCCAAATTTTTTTTCTATTTTTGTATTCACCCAAATGTATTGTAAATACGTGTTTTAGATGTAAAATAATGTGAACTTAACGTTAAAAATATAAAAAGTATGATTAGTTTAATAGAAATGACTTAAGACGATATTTAGCGGAATTATCACCATTTTTTACAAAATTTTTTCCCAAATTTTTTTTCTATTTTTTGTATTCACCCAAATGTATTGTAAATACGTGTTTTAGATGTAAAATATAGTGAACTTAACGTTAAAAATATAAAAAGTATGATTAGTTTAATAGAAATGACTTAAGACGATATTTAGCGGATTCATCACCTGTTTTTCAAAATTTTTTTACGTCCTTTTATATTCACCCAAATGTATTGTAAAGACGTGTTTTAGATGTAAAATAATGTGAACTTAACGTTAAAAATATAAAAAGTATGATTAGTTTAATAGAAATGACTTAAGACGATAGTTAGCGGATTCATCACCTGTTTTTCAAAATTTTTTTACGACCTTTTATATTCACCCAAATGTATTGTAAAGACGTGTTTTAGATGTAAAATTATGTGAACTTAACGATAAAAATATAAAAAGTATGATTAGTTCAATACAAATGACTTTAAACGATATTTAGCGGAATTATCACCATTTTTTACCAAATTTTTTCCCAAATTTTTTTTCTATTTTTTTATTCACCCAAATGTATTGTAAATACGTGTTTTAGATGTAAAATAATGTGAACTTAACGTTAAAAATATAAAAAGTATGATTAGTTTAATAGAAATGACTTAAGACGATATTTAGCGGATTCATCACCTGTTTTTCAAAATTATTTTACGACCTTTTATATTCACCCAAATGTATTGTAAAGACGTGTTTTAGATGTAAAATAATGTGAATTTAACGTTAAAAATATAAAAAGTATGATTAGTTTAATAGAAATTACTTAAGACGATAGTTAGCGGATTCATCACCTGTTTTTCAAAATTTTTTTACGACCTTTTATATTCACCCAAATGTATTGTAAAGACGTGTTTTAGATGTAAAATTATGTGAACTTAACGATAAAAATATAAAAAGTATGATTAGTTCAATACAAATGACTTTAAACGATATTTAGCGGAATTATCACAATTTTTTACCAAATTTTTTCCCAAATTTTTTTTCTATTTTTGTATTCACCCAAATGTATTGTAAATACGTGTTTTAGATGTAAAATAATGTGAACTTAACGTTAAAAATATAAAAAGTATGATTAGTTTAATAGAAATGACTTAAGACGATATTTAGCGGAATTATCACCATTTTTTACCAAATTTTTTCCCAAATTTTTTTTCTATTTTTGTATTCACCCAAATGTATTGTAAATACGTGTTTTAGATGTAAAATAATGTGAACTTAACGTTAAAAATATAAAAAGTATGATTAGTTTAATAGAAATGACTTAAGACGATATTTAGCGGAATTATCACCATTTTTTACAAAATTTTTTCCCAAATTTTTTTTCTATTTTTTGTATTCACCCAAATGTATTGTAAATACGTGTTTTAGATGTAAAATATAGTGAACATAACGTTAAAAATATAAAAAGTATGATTAGTTTAATAGAAATGACTTAAGACGATATTTAGCGGATTCATCACCTGTTTTTCAAAATTTTTTTACGTCCTTTTATATTCACCCAAATGTATTGTAAAGACGTGTTTTAGATGTAAAATAATGTGAACTTAACGTTAAAAATATAAAAAGTATGATTAGTTTAATAGAAATGACTTAAGACGATAGTTAGCGGATTCATCACCTGTTTTTCAAAATTTTTTTACGACCTTTTATATTCACCCAAATGTATTGTAAAGACGTGTTTTAGATGTAAAATTATGTGAACTTAACGATAAAAATATAAAAAGTATGATTAGTTCAATACAAATGACTTTAAACGATATTTAGCGGAATTATCACCATTTTTTACCAAATTTTTTCCCAAATTTTTTTTCTATTTTTTTATTCACCCAAATGTATTGTAAATACGTGTTTTAGATGTAAAATAATGTGAACTTAACGTTAAAAATATAAAAAGTATGATTAGTTTAATAGAAATGACTTAAGACGATATTTAGCGGATTCATCACCTGTTTTTCAAAATTTTTTTACGACCTTTTATATTCACCCAAATGTATTGTAAAGACGTGTTTTAGATGTAAAATTATGTGAACTTAACGATAAAAATATAAAAAGTATGATTAGTTCAATACAAATGACTTTAAACGATATTTAGCGGAATTATCACAATTTTTTACCAAATTTTTTCCCAAATTTTTTTTCTATTTTTGTATTCACCCAAATGTATTGTAAATACGTGTTTTAGATGTAAAATATAGTGAACTTAACGTTAAAAATATAAAAAGTATAATTAGTTTAATAGAAATGACTTAAGACGATATTTAGCTGATTCATCACCTGTTTTTCAAAATTTTTTTACGACCTTTTATATTCACCCAAATGTATTGTAAAGACGTGTTTTAGATGTAAAATTATGTGAACTTAACGATAAAAATATAAAAATTATGATTAGTTCAATACAAATGACTTTAAACGATATTTAGCGGAATTATCACCATTTTTTACCAAATTTTTTCCCAAATTTTTTTTCTATTTTTGTATTCACCCAAATGTATTGTAAATACGTGTTTTAGATGTAAAATAATGTGAACTTAACGATAAAAATATAAAATGTATGATTAGTTTAATAGAAATGACTTAAGACGATATTTAGCGGATTCATCACCTGTTTTTCAAAATTTTTTTACGACCTTTTATATTCACCCAAATGTATTGTAAAGACGTGTTTTAGATGTAAAATAATGTGAACTTAACGTTAAAAATATAAAAAGTATGATTAGTTTAATAGAAATGACTTAAGACGATATTTAGCGGATTCATCACCTGTTTTTCAAAATTTTTTTACGACCTTTTATATTCACCCAAATGTATTGTAAAGACGTGTTTTAGATGTAAATTTATGTGAACTTAACGATAAAAATATAAAAAGTATGATTAGTTCAATACAAATGACTTTAAACGATATTTAGCGGAATTATCACCATTTTTTACCAAATTTTTTCCCAAATTTTTTTTCTATTTTTTTATTCACCCAAATGTATTGTAAATACGTGTTTTAGATGTAAAATAATGTGAACTTAACGTTAAAAATATAAAAAGTATGATTAGTTTAATAGAAATGACTTAAGACGATATTTAGCGGATTCATCACCTGTTTTTCAAAATTTTTTTACGTCCTTTTATATTCACCCAAATGTATTGTAAAGACGTGTTTTAGATGTAAAATAATGTGAACTTAACGTTAAAAATATAAAAAGTATGATTAGTTTAATAGAAATGACTTAAGACGATAGTTAGCGGATTCATCACCTGTTTTTCAAAATTTTTTTACGACCTTTTATATTCACCCAAATGTATTGTAAAGACGTGTTTTAGATGTAAAATTATGTGAACTTAACGATAAAAATATAAAAAGTATGATTAGTTCAATACAAATGACTTTAAACGATATTTAGCGGAATTATCACCATTTTTTACCAAATTTTTTCCCAAATTTTTTTTCTATTTTTGTATTCACCCAAATGTATTGTAAATACGTGTTTTAGATGTAAAATAATGTGAACTTAACGTTAAAAATATAAAAAGTATGATTAGTTTAATAGAAATGACTTAAGACGATATTTAGCGGAATTATCACCATTTTTTACAAAATTTTTTCCCAAATTTTTTTTCTATTTTTTGTATTCACCCAAATGTATTGTAAATACGTGTTTTAGATGTAAAATATAGTGAACTTAACGTTAAAAATATAAAAAGTATGATTAGTTTAATATAAATGACTTAAGACGATATTTAGCGGATTCATCACCTGTTTTTCAAAGTTTTTTTACGACCTTTTATATTCACCCAAATGTATTGTAAAGACGTGTTTTATTTGTAAAATTATGTGAAATTAACGATAAAAATATAAAAAGTATGATTAGTTCAATACAAATGACATTAAACGATATTTAGCGGAATTATCACCATTTTTTACAAAATTTTTTCCCAAATTTTTTTTCTATTTTTTGTATTCACCCAAATGTATTGTAAATACGTGTTTTAGATGTAAAATATAGTGAACTTAACGTTAAAAATATAAAAAGTATGATTAGTTTAATATAAATGACTTAAGACGATAGTTAGCGGATTCATCACCTGTTTTTCAAAATTTTTTTACGACCTTTTATATTCACCCAAATGTATTGTAAAGACGTGTTTTAGATGTAAAATTATGTGAACTTAACGATAAAAATATAAAAAGTATGATTAGTTCAATACAAATGACTTTAAACGATATTTAGCGGAATTATCACCATTTTTTACCAAATTTTTTCCCAAATTTTTTTTCTATTTTTTTATTCACCCAAATGTATTGTAAATACGTGTTTTAGATGTAAAATAATGTGAACTTAACGTTAAAAATATAAAAAGTATGATTAGTTTAATAGAAATGACTTAAGACGATATTTAGCGGATTCATCACCTGTTTTTCAAAATTTTTTTACGACCTTTTATATTCACCCAAATGTATTGTAAAGACGTGTTTTAGATGTAAAATAATGTGAACTTAACGTTAAAAATATAAAAAGTATGATTAGTTTAATAGAAATTACTTAAGACGATAGTTAGCGGATTCATCACCTGTTTTTCAAAATTTTTTTACGACCTTTTATATTCACCCAAATGTATTGTAAAGACGTGTTTTAGATGTAAAATTATGTGAACTTAACGATAAAAATATAAAAAGTATGATTAGTTCAATACAAATGACTTTAAACGATATTTAGCGGAATTATCACAATTTTTTACCAAATTTTTTCCCAAATTTTTTTTCTATTTTTGTATTCACCCAAATGTATTGTAAATACGTGTTTTAGATGTAAAATAATGTGAACTTAACGTTAAAAATATAAAAAGTATGATTAGTTTAATAGAAATGACTTAAGACGATATTTAGCGGATTCATCACCTGTTTTTCAAAATTTTTTTACGACCTTTTATATTCACCCAAATGTATTGTAAAGACGTGTTTTAGATGTAAAATTATGTGAACTTAACGATAAAAATATAAAAAGTATGATTAGTTCAATACAAATGACATTAAACGATATTTAGCGGAATTATCACCATTTTTTACAAAATTTTTTCCCAAATGTTTTTTCTATTTTTTGTATTCACCCAAATGTATTGTAAATACGTGTTTTAGATGTAAAATAATGTGAACTTAACGTTAAAAATATAAAAAGTATAATTAGTTTAATAGAAATGACTTAAGACGATATTTAGCTGATTCATCACCTGTTTTTCAAAATTTTTTTACGACCTTTTATATTCACCCAAATGTATTGTAAAGACGTGTTTTAGATGTAAAATTATGTGAACTTAACGATAAAAATATAAAAATTATGATTAGTTCAATACAAATGACTTTAAACGATATTTAGCGGAATTATCACCATTTTTTACCAAATTTTTTCCCAAATTTTTTTTCTATTTTTGTATTCACCCAAATGTATTGTAAATACGTGTTTTAGATGTAAAATAATGTGAACTTAACGATAAAAATATAAAAAGTATGATTAGTTTAATAGAAATGACTTAAGACGATATTTAGCGGATTCATCACCTGTTTTTCAAAATTTTTTTACGACCTTTTATATTCACCCAAATGTATTGTAAAGACGTGTTTTAGATGTAAAATAATGTGAACTTAACGTTAAAAATATAAAAAGTATGATTAGTTTAATAGAAATTACTTAAGACGATAGTTAGCGGATTCATCACCTGTTTTTCAAAATTTTTTTACGACCTTTTATATTCACCCAAATGTATTGTAAAGACGTGTTTTAGATATAAAATTATGTGAACTTAACGATAAAAATATAAAAAGTATGATTAGTTCAATACAAATGACTTTAAACGATATTTAGCGGAATTATCACAATTTTTTACCAAATTTTTTCCCAAATTTTTTTTCTATTTTTGTATTCACCCAAATGTATTGTAAATACGTGTTTTAGATGTAAAATAATGTGAACTTAACGTTAAAAATATAAAAAGTATGATTAGTTTAATAGAAATGACTTAAGACGATATTTAGCGGATTCATCACCTGTTTTTCAAAATTTTTTTACGACCTTTTATATTCACCCAAATGTATTGTAAAGACGTGTTTTAGATGTAAAATTATGTGAACTTAACGATAAAAATATAAAAAGTATGATTAGTTCAATACAAATGACATTAAACGATATTTAGCGGAATTATCACCATTTTTTACAAAATTTTTTCCCAAATGTTTTTTCTATTTTTTGTATTCACCCAAATGTATTGTAAATACGTGTTTTAGATGTAAAATAATGTGAACTTAACGTTAAAAATATAAAAAGTATAATTAGTTTAATAGAAATGACTTAAGACGATATTTAGCTGATTCATCACCTGTTTTTCAAAATTTTTTTACGACCTTTTATATTCACCCAAATGTATTGTAAAGACGTGTTTTAGATGTAAAATTATGTGAACTTAACGATAAAAATATAAAAATTATGATTAGTTCAATACAAATGACTTTAAACGATATTTAGCGGAATTATCACCATTTTTTACCAAATTTTTTCCCAAATTTTTTTTCTATTTTTGTATTCACCCAAATGTATTGTAAATACGTGTTTTAGATGTAAAATAATGTGAACTTAACGATAAAAATATAAAAAGTATGATTAGTTTAATAGAAATGACTTAAGACGATATTTAGCGGATTCATCACCTGTTTTTCAAAATTTTTTTACGACCTTTTATATTCACCCAAATGTATTGTAAAGACGTGTTTTAGATGTAAAATAATGTGAACTTAACGTTAAAAATATAAAAAGTATGATTAGTTTAATAGAAATGACTTAAGACGATATTTAGCGGATTCATCACCTGTTTTTCAAAATTTTTTTACGACCTTTTATATTCACCCAAATGTATTGTAAAGACGTGTTTTAGATGTAAAATTATGTGAACTTAACGATAAAAATATAAAAAGTATGATTAGTTCAATACAAATGACTTTAAACGATATTTAGCGGAATTATCACCATTTTTTACCAAATTTTTTCCCAAATTTTTTTTCTATTTTTGTATTCACCCAAATGTATTGTAAATACGTGTTTTAGATGTAAAATAATGTGAACTTAACGTTAAAAATATAAAAAGTATGATTAGTTTAATAGAAATGACTTAAGACGATATTTAGCGGAATTATCACCATTTTTTACAAAATTTTTTCCCAAATTTTTTTTCTATTTTTTGTATTCACACAAATGTATTGTAAATACGTGTTTTAGATGTAAAATAATGTGAACTTAACGTTAAAAATATAAAAAGTATGATTAGTTTAATAGAGATGACTTACGACGATATTTAGCGGATTCATCACCTGTTTTTCAAAATTTTTTTACGACCTTTTATATTCACCCAAATGTATTGTAAAGACGTGTTTTAGATGTAAATTTATGTGAACTTAACGATAAAAATATAAAAAGTATGATTAGTTCAATACAAATGACTTTAAACGATATTTAGCGGAATTATCACCATTTTTTACCAAATTTTTTCCCAAATTTTTTTTCTATTTTTTTATTCACCCAAATGTATTGTAAATACGTGTTTTAGATGTAAAATAATGTGAACTTAACGTTAAAAATATAAAATTTATGATTAGTTTAATAGAAATGACTTAAGACGATATTTAGCGGATTCATCACCTGTTTTTCAAAATTTTTTTACGACCTTTTATATTCACCCAAATGTATTGTAAAGACGTGTTTTAGATGTAAAATAATGTGAACTTAACGTTAAAAATATAAAAAGTATGATTAGTTTAATAGAAATTACTTAAGACGATAGTTAGCGGATTCATCACCTGTTTTTCAAAATTTTTTTACGACCTTTTATATTCACCCAAATGTATTGTAAAGACGTGTTTTAGATGTAAAATTATGTGAACTTAACGATAAAAATATAAAAAGTATGATTAGTTCAATACAAATGACTTTAAACGATATTTAGCGGAATTATCACAATTTTTTACCAAATTTTTTCCCAAATTTTTTTTCTATTTTTGTATTCACCCAAATGTATTGTAAATACGTGTTTTAGATGTAAAATAATGTGAACTTAACGTTAAAAATATAAAAAGTATGATTAGTTTAATAGAAATGACTTAAGACGATATTTAGCGGATTCATCACCTGTTTTTCAAAATTTTTTTTCTATTTTTGTATTCACCCAAATGTATTGTAAATACGTGTTTTAGATGTAAAATAATGTGAACTTAACGTTAAAAATATAAAAAGTATGATTAGTTTAATAGAAATGACTTAAGACGATATTTAGCGGAATTATCACCATTTTTTACAAAATTTTTTCCCAAATTTTTTTTCTATTTTTTGTATTCACACAAATGTATTGTAAATACGTGTTTTAGATGTAAAATAATGTGAACTTAACGTTAAAAATATAAAAAGTATGATTAGTTTAATAGAAATGACTTACGACGATATTTAGCGGATTCATCACCTGTTTTTCAAAATTTTTTTACGACCTTTTATATTCACCCAAATGTATTGTAAAGACGTGTTTTAGATGTAAATTTATGTGAACTTAACGATAAAAATATAAAAAGTATGATTAGTTCAATACAAATGACTTTAAACGATATTTAGCGGAATTATCACCATTTTTTACCAAATTTTTTCCCAAATTTTTTTTCTATTTTTTTATTCACCCAAATGTATTGTAAATACGTGTTTTAGATGTAAAATAATGTGAACTTAACGTTAAAAATATAAAATTTATGATTAGTTTAATAGAAATGACTTAAGACGATATTTAGCGGATTCATCACCTGTTTTTCAAAATTTTTTTACGACCTTTTATATTCACCCAAATGTATTGTAAAGACGTGTTTTAGATGTAAAATAATGTGAACTTAACGTTAAAAATATAAAAAGTATGATTAGTTTAATAGAAATTACTTAAGACGATAGTTAGCGGATTCATCACCTGTTTTTCAAAATTTTTTTACGACCTTTTATATTCACCCAAATGTATTGTAAAGACGTGTTTTAGATGTAAAATTATGTGAACTTAACGATAAAAATATAAAAAGTATGATTAGTTCAATACAAATGACTTTAAACGATATTTAGCGGAATTATCACAATTTTTTACCAAATTTTTTCCCAAATTTTTTTTCTATTTTTGTATTCACCCAAATGTATTGTAAATACGTGTTTTAGATGTAAAATAATGTGAACTTAACGTTAAAAATATAAAAAGTATGATTAGTTTAATAGAAATGACTTAAGACGATATTTAGCGGATTCATCACCTGTTTTTCAAAATTTTTTTACGACCTTTTATATTCACCCAAATGTATTGTAAAGACGTGTTTTAGATGTAAAATTATGTGAACTTAACGATAAAAATATAAAAAGTATGATTAATTCAATACAAATGACATTAAACGATATTTAGCGGAATTATCACCATTTTTTACAAAATTTTTTCCCAAATTTTTTTTCTATTTTTTGTATTCACCCAAATGTATTGTAAATACGTGTTTTAGATGTAAAATATAGTGAACTTAACGTTAAAAATATAAAAAGTATGATTAGTTTAATATAAATGACTTAAGACGATATTTAGCGGATTCATCACCTGTTTTTCAAAATTTTTTTACGACCTTTTATATTCACCCAAATGTATTGTAAAGACGTGTTTTAGATGTAAAATAATGTGAACTTAACGTTAAAAATATAAAAAGTATGATTAGTTTAATAGAAATGACTTAAGACGATATTTAGCGGATTCATCACCTGTTTTTCAAAATTTTTTTACGACCTTTTATATTCACCCAAATGTATTGTAAAGACGTGTTTTAGATGTAAATTTATGTGAACTTAACGATAAAAATATAAAAAGTATGATTAGTTCAATACAAATGACTTTAAACGATATTTAGCGGAATTATCACCATTTTTTACCAAATTTTTTCCCAAATTTTTTTTCTATTTTTTTATTCACCCAAATGTATTGTAAATACGTGTTTTAGATGTAAAATAATGTGAACTTAACGTTAAAAATATAAAAAGTATGATTAGTTCAATACAAATGACTTTAAACGATATTTAGCGGAATTATCACAATTTTTTACCAAATTTTTTCCCAAATTTTTTTTCTATTTTTGTATTCACCCAAATGTATTGTAAATACGTGTTTTAGATGTAAAATAATGTGAACTTAACGTTAAAAATATAAAAAGTATGATTAGTTTAATAGAAATGACTTAAGACGATATTTAGCGGATTCATCACCTGTTTTTCAAAATTTTTTTACGACCTTTTATATTCACCCAAATGTATTGTAAAGACGTGTTTTAGATGTAAAATTATGTGAACTTAACGATAAAAATATAAAAAGTATGATTAGTTCAATACAAATGACATTAAACGATATTTAGCGGAATTATCACCATTTTTTACAAAATTTTTTCCCAAATTTTTTTTCTATTTTTTGTATTCACCCAAATGTATTGTAAATACGTGTTTTAGATGTAAAATATAGTGAACTTAACGTTAAAAATATAAAAAGTATAATTAGTTTAATAGAAATGACTTAAGACGATATTTAGCTGATTCATCACCTGTTTTTCAAAATTTTTTTACGACCTTTTATATTCACCCAAATGTATTGTAAAGACGTGTTTTAGATGTAAAATTATGTGAACTTAACGATAAAAATATAAAAATTATGATTAGTTCAATACAAATGACTTTAAACGATATTTAGCGGAATTATCACCATTTTTTACCAAATTTTTTCCCAAATTTTTTTTCTATTTTTGTATTCACCCAAATGTATTGTAAATACGTGTTTTAGATATAAAATAATGTGAACTTAACGATAAAAATATAAAAAGTATGATTAGTTTAATAGAAATGACTTAAGACGATATTTAGCGGATTCATCACCTGTTTTTCAAAATTTTTTTACGACCTTTTATATTCACCCAAATGTATTGTAAAGACGTGTTTTAGATGTAAAATAATGTGAACTTAACGTTAAAAATATAAAAAGTATGATTAGTTTAATAGAAATGACTTAAGACGATATTTAGCGGATTCATCACCTGTTTTTCAAAATTTTTTTACGACCTTTTATATTCACCCAAATGTATTGTAAAGACGTGTTTTAGATGTAAATTTATGTGAACTTAACGATAAAAATATAAAAAGTATGATTAGTTCAATACAAATGACTTTAAACGATATTTAGCGGAATTATCACCATTTTTTACCAAATTTTTTCCCAAATTTTTTTTCTATTTTTGTATTCACCCAAATGTATTGTAAATACGTGTTTTAGATGTAAAATAATGTGAACTTAACGTTAAAAATATAAAAAGTATGATTAGTTTAATAGAAATGACTTAAGACGATATTTAGCGGAATTATCACCATTTTTTACAAAATTTTTTCCCAAATTTTTTTTCTATTTTTTGTATTCACCCAAATGTATTGTAAATACGTGTTTTAGATGTAAAATATAGTGAACTTAACGTTAAAAATATAAAAAGTATGATTAGTTTAATATAAATGACTTAAGACGATATTTAGCGGATTCATCACCTGTTTTTCAAAGTTTTTTTACGACCTTTTATATTCACCCAAATGTATTGTAAAGACGTGTTTTATTTGTAAAATTATGTGAAATTAACGATAAAAATATAAAAAGTATGATTAGTTCAATACAAATGACATTAAACGATATTTAGCGGAATTATCACCATTTTTTACAAAATTTTTTCCCAAATTTTTTTTCTATTTTTTGTATTCACCCAAATGTATTGTAAATACGTGTTTTAGATGTAAAATATAGTGAACTTAACGTTAAAAATATAAAAAGTATGATTAGTTTAATATAAATGACTTAAGACGATAGTTAGCGGATTCATCACCTGTTTTTCAAAATTTTTTTACGACCTTTTATATTCACCCAAATGTATTCTAAAGACGTGTTTTAGATGTAAAATAATGTGAACTTAACGTTAAAAATATAAAAAGTATGATTAGTTTAATAGAAATGACTTAAGACGATATTTAGCGGATTCATCACCTGTTTTTCAAAATTTTTTTTCTATTTTTTTATTCACCCAAATGTATTGTAAATACGTGTTTTAGATGTAAAATAATGTGAACTTAACGTTAAAAATATAAAAAGTATGATTAGTTTAATAGAAATGACTTAAGACGATATTTAGCGGATTCATCACCTGTTTTTCAAAATTTTTTTACGTCCTTTTATATTCACCCAAATGTATTGTAAAGACGTGTTTTAGATGTAAAATAATGTGAACTTAACGTTAAAAATATAAAAAGTATGATTAGTTTAATAGAAATGACTTAAGACGATAGTTAGCGGATTCATCACCTGTTTTTCAAAATTTTTTTACGACCTTTTATATTCACCCAAATGTATTGTAAAGACGTGTTTTAGATGTAAAATTATGTGAACTTAACGATAAAAATATAAAAAGTATGATTAGTTCAATACAAATGACTTTAAACGATATTTAGCGGAATTATCACCATTTTTTACCAAATTTTTTCCCAAATTTTTTTTCTATTTTTGTATTCACCCAAATGTATTGTAAATACGTGTTTTAGATGTAAAATAATGTGAACTTAACGTTAAAAATATAAAAAGTATGATTAGTTTAATAGAAATGACTTAAGACGATATTTAGCGGAATTATCACCATTTTTTACAAAATTTTTTCCCAAATTTTTTTTCTATTTTTTGTATTCACCCAAATGTATTGTAAATACGTGTTTTAGATGTAAAATATAGTGAACTTAACGTTAAAAATATAAAAAGTATGATTAGTTTAATATAAATGACTTAAGACGATATTTAGCGGATTCATCACCTGTTTTTCAAAGTTTTTTTACGACCTTTTATATTCACCCAAATGTATTGTAAAGACGTGATTTATTTGTAAAATTATGTGAAATTAACGATAAAAATATAAAAAGTATGATTAGTTCAATACAAATGACATTAAACGATATTTAGCGGAATTATCACCATTTTTTACAAAATTTTTTCCCAAATTTTTTTTCTATTTTTTGTATTCACCCAAATGTATTGTAAATACGTGTTTTAGATGTAAAATATAGTGAACTTAACGTTAAAAATATAAAAAGTATGATTAGTTTAATATAAATGACTTAAGACGATAGTTAGCGGATTCATCACCTGTTTTTCAAAATTTTTTTACGACCTTTTATATTCACCCAAATGTATTGTAAAGACGTGTTTTAGATGTAAAATTATGTGAACTTAACGATAAAAATATAAAAAGTATGATTAGTTCAATACAAATGACTTTAAACGATATTTAGCGGAATTATCACCATTTTTTACCAAATTTTTTCCCAAATTTTTTTTCTATTTTTGTATTCACCCAAATGTATTGTAAATACGTGTTTTAGATGTAAAATAATGTGAACTTAACGTTAAAAATATAAAAAGTATGATTAGTTCAATACAAATGACATTAAACGATATTTAGCGGAATTATCACCATTTTTTACAAAATTTTTTCCCAAATTTTTTTTCTATTTTTTGTATTCACCCAAATGTATTGTAAATACGTGTTTTAGATGTAAAATAATGTGAACTTAACGTTAAAAATATAAAAAGTATGATTAGTTTAATATAAATGACTTAAGACGATATTTAGCGGATTCATCACCTGTTTTTCAAAATTTTTTTACGACCTTTTATATTCACCCAAATGTATTGTAAAGACGTGTTTTAGATGTAAAATTATGTGAACTTAACGATAAAAATATAAAAAGTATGATTAGTTCAATACAAATGACTTTAAACGATATTTAGCGGAATTATCACAATTTATTACCAAATTTTTTCCCAAATGTTTTTTCTATTTTTTGTATTCACCCAAATGTATTGTAAATACGTGTTTTAGATGTAAAATAATGTGAACTTAACGTTAAAAATATAAAAAGTATGATTAGTTTAATAGAAATGACTTAAGACGATATTTAGCGGATTCATCACCTGTTTTTCAAAATTTTTTTACGACCTTTTATATTCACCCAAATGTATTGTAAAGACGTGTTTTAGATGTAAATTTATGTGAACTTAACGATAAAAATATAAAAAGTATGATTAGTTCAATACAAATGACTTTAAACGATATTTAGCGGAATTATCACCATTTTTTACCAAATTTTTTCCCAAATTTTTTTTCTATTTTTGTATTCACCCAAATGTATTGTAAATACGTGTTTTAGATGTAAAATAATGTGAACTTAACGTTAAAAATATAAAAAGTATGATTAGTTTAATAGAAATGACTTAAGACGATATTTAGCGGATTCATCACCTGTTTTTCAAAATTTTTTTACGACCTTTTATATTCACCCAAATGTATTGTAAAGACGTGATTTATTTGTAAAATTATGTGAAATTAACGATAAAAATATAAAAAGTATGATTAGTTCAATACAAATGACATTAAACGATATTTAGCGGAATTATCACCATTTTTTACAAAATTTTTTCCCAAATTTTTTTTCTATTTTTTGTATTCACCCAAATGTATTGTAAATACGTGTTTTAGATGTAAAATATAGTGAACTTAACGTTAAAAATATAAAAAGTATGATTAGTTTAATATAAATGACTTAAGACGATAGTTAGCGGATTCATCACCTGTTTTTCAAAATTTTTTTACGACCTTTTATATTCACCCAAATGTATTGTAAAGACGTGTTTTAGATGTAAAATTATGTGAACTTAACGATAAAAATATAAAAAGTATGATTAGTTCAATACAAATGACTTTAAACGATATTTAGCGGAATTATCACCATTTTTTACCAAATTTTTTCCCAAATTTTTTTTCTATTTTTGTATTCACCCAAATGTATTGTAAATACGTGTTTTAGATGTAAAATAATGTGAACTTAACGTTAAAAATATAAAAAGTATGATTAGTTCAATACAAATGACATTAAACGATATTTAGCGGAATTATCACCATTTTTTACAAAATTTTTTCCCAAATTTTTTTTCTATTTTTTGTATTCACCCAAATGTATTGTAAATACGTGTTTTAGATGTAAAATATAGTGAACTTAACGTTAAAAATATAAAAAGTATGATTAGTTTAATATAAATGACTTAAGACGATATTTAGCGGATTCATCACCTGTTTTTCAAAATTTTTTTACGACCTTTTATATTCACCCAAATGTATTGTAAAGACGTGTTTTAGATGTAAAATTATGTGAACTTAACGATAAAAATATAAAAAGTATGATTAGTTCAATACAAATGACTTTAAACGATATTTAGCGGAATTATCACAATTTATTACCAAATTTTTTCCCAAATGTTTTTTCTATTTTTTGTATTCACCCAAATGTATTGTAAATACGTGTTTTAGATGTAAAATAATGTGAACTTAACGTTAAAAATATAAAAAGTATGATTAGTTTAATAGAAATGACTTAAGACGATATTTAGCGGATTCATCACCTGTTTTTCAAAATTTTTTTACGACCTTTTATATTCACCCAAATGTATTGTAAAGACGTGTTTTAGATGTAAATTTATGTGAACTTAACGATAAAAATATAAAAAGTATGATTAGTTCAATACAAATGACTTTAAACGATATTTAGCGGAATTATCACCATTTTTTACCAAATTTTTTCCCAAATTTTTTTTCTATTTTTGTATTCACCCAAATGTATTGTAAATACGTGTTTTAGATGTAAAATAATGTGAACTTAACGTTAAAAATATAAAAAGTATGATTAGTTTAATAGAAATGACTTAAGACGATATTTAGCGGATTCATCACCTGTTTTTCAAAATTTTTTTACGACCTTTTATATTCACCCAAATGTATTGTAAAGACGTGTTTTAGATGTAAAATAATGTGAACTTAACGTTAAAAATATAAAAAGTATGATTAGTTTAATAGAAATGACTTAAGACGATATTTAGCGGATTCATCACCTGTTTTTCAAAATTTTTTTACGACCTTTTATATTCACCCAAATGTATTGTAAAGACGTGTTTTAGATGTAAATTTATGTGAACTTAACGATAAAAATATAAAAAGTATGATTAGTTCAATACAAATGACTTTAAACGATATTTAGCAGAATTATCACCATTTTTTACCAAATTTTTTCCCAAATTTTTTTTCTATTTTTTTATTCACCCAAATGTATTGTAAATACGTGTTTTAGATGTAAAATAATGTGAACTTAACGTTAAAAATATAAAAAGTATGATTAGTTTAATAGAAATGACTTAAGACGATATTTAGCGGATTCATCACCTGTTTTTCAAAATTTTTTTACGACCTTTTATATTCACCCAAATGTATTGTAAAGACGTGTTTTAGATGTAAAATAATGTGAACTTAACGTTAAAAATATAAAAAGTATGATTAGTTTAATAGAAATGACTTAAGACGATAGTTAGCGGATTCATCACCTGTTTTTCAAAATTTTTTTACGACCTTTTATATTCACCCAAATGTATTGTAAAGACGTGTTTTAGATGTAAAATTATGTGAACTTAACGATAAAAATATAAAAAGTATGATTAGTTCAATACAAATGACTTTAAACGATATTTAGCGGAATTATCACCATTTTTTACCAAATTTTTTCCCAAATTTTTTTTCTATTTTTGTATTCACCCAAATGTATTGTAAATACGTGTTTTAGATGTAAAATAATGTGAACTTAACGTTAAAAATATAAAAAGTATGATTAGTTCAATACAAATGACTTAAGACGATATTTAGCGGATTCATCACCTGTTTTTCAAAGTTTTTTTACGACCTTTTATATTCACCCAAATGTATTGTAAAGACGTGTTTTAGATGTAAATTTATGTGAACTTAACGATAAAAATATAAAAAGTATGATTAGTTCAATACAAATGACTTTAAACGATATTTAGCGGAATTATCACCATTTTTTACCAAATTTTTTCCCAAATTTTTTTTCTATTTTTGTATTCACCCAAATGTATTGTAAATACGTGTTTTAGATGTAAAATAATGTGAACTTAACGTTAAAAATATAAAAAGTATGATTAGTTTAATAGAAATGACTTAAGACGATATTTAGCGGATTCATCACCTGTTTTTCAAAATTTTTTTACGACCTTTTATATTCACCCAAATGTATTGTAAAGACGTGTTTTAGATGTAAAATAATGTGAACTTAACGTTAAAAATATAAAAAGTATGATTAGTTTAATAGAAATGACTTAAGACGATATTTAGCGGATTCATCACCTGTTTTTCAAAATTTTTTTACGACCTTTTATATTCACCCAAATGTATTGTAAAGACGTGTTTTAGATGTAAATTTATGTGAACTTAACGATAAAAATATAAAAAGTATGATTAGTTCAATACAAATGACTTTAAACGATATTTAGCAGAATTATCACCATTTTTTACCAAATTTTTTCCCAAATTTTTTTTCTATTTTTTTATTCACCCAAATGTATTGTAAATACGTGTTTTAGATGTAAAATAATGTGAACTTAACGTTAAAAATATAAAAAGTATGATTAGTTTAATAGAAATGACTTAAGACGATATTTAGCGGATTCATCACCTGTTTTTCAAAATTTTTTTACGACCTTTTATATTCACCCAAATGTATTGTAAAGACGTGTTTTAGATGTAAAATAATGTGAACTTAACGTTAAAAATATAAAAAGTATGATTAGTTTAATAGAAATGACTTAAGACGATAGTTAGCGGATTCATCACCTGTTTTTCAAAATTTTTTTACGACCTTTTATATTCACCCAAATGTATTGTAAAGACGTGTTTTAGATGTAAAATTATGTGAACTTAACGATAAAAATATAAAAAGTATGATTAGTTCAATACAAATGACTTTAAACGATATTTAGCGGAATTATCACCATTTTTTACCAAATTTTTTCCCAAATTTTTTTTCTATTTTTGTATTCACCCAAATGTATTGTAAATACGTGTTTTAGATGTAAAATAATGTGAACTTAACGTTAAAAATATAAAAAGTATGATTACTTTAATAGAAATGACTTAAGACGATATTTAGCGGAATTATCACCATTTTTTACAAAATTTTTTCCCAAATTTTTTTTCTATTTTTTGTATTCACCCAAATGTATTGTAAATACGTGTTTTAGATGTAAAATATAGTGAACTTAACGTTAAAAATATAAAAAGTATGATTAGTTTAATAGAAATGACTTAAGACGATATTTAGCGGATTCATCACCTGTTTTTCAAAATTTTTTTACGACCTTTTATATTCACCCAAATGTATTGTAAAGACGTGTTTTAGATGTAAATTTATGTGAACTTAACGATAAAAATATAAAAAGTATGATTAGTTCAATACAAATGACTTTAAACGATATTTAGCGGAATTATCACCATTTTTTACCAAATTTTTTCCCAAATTTTTTTTCTATTTTTGTATTCACCCAAATGTATTGTAAATACGTGTTTTAGATGTAAAATAATGTGAACTTAACGTTAAAAATATAAAAAGTATGATTAGTTTAATAGAAATGACTTAAGACGATATTTAGCGGATTCATCACCTGTTTTTCAAAATTTTTTTACGACCTTTTATATTCACCCAAATGTATTGTAAAGACGTGTTTTAGATGTAAAATAATGTGAACTTAACGTTAAAAATATAAAAAGTATGATTAGTTTAATAGAAATGACTTAAGACGATATTTAGCGGATTCATCACCTGTTTTTCAAAATTTTTTTACGACCTTTTATATTCACCCAAATGTATTGTAAAGACGTGTTTTAGATGTAAATTTATGTGAACTTAACGATAAAAATATAAAAAGTATGATTAGTTCAATACAAATGACTTTAAACGATATTTAGCGGAATTATCACCATTTTTTACCAAATTTTTTCCCAAATTTTTTTTCTATTTTTTTATTCACCCAAATGTATTGTAAATACGTGTTTTAGATGTAAAATAATGTGAACTTAACGTTAAAAATATAAAAAGTATGATTAGTTCAATAGAAATGACTTAAGACGATATTTAGCGGATTCATCACCTGTTTTTCAAAATTTTTTTACGACCTTTTATATTCACCCAAATGTATTGTAAAGACGTGTTTTAGATGTAAAATAATGTGAACTTAACGTTAAAAATATAAAAAGTATGATTAGTTTAATAGAAATGACTTAACACGATAGTTAGCGGATTCATCACCTGTTTTTCAAAATTTTTTTACGACCTTTTATATTCACCCAAATGTATTGTAAAGACGTGTTTTAGATGTAAAATTATGTGAACTTAACGATAAAAATATAAAAAGTATGATTAGTTCAATACAAATGACTTTAAACGATATTTAGCGGAATTATCACCATTTTTTACCAAATTTTTTCCCAAATTTTTTTTCTATTTTTGTATTCACCCAAATGTATTGTAAATACGTGTTTTAGATGTAAAATAATGTGAACTTAACGTTAAAAATATAAAAAGTATGATTACTTTAATAGAAATGACTTAAGACGATATTTAGCGGAATTATCACCATTTTTTACAAAATTTTTTCCCAAATTTTTTTTCTATTTTTTGTATTCACCCAAATGTATTGTAAATACGTGTTTTAGATGTAAAATATAGTGAACTTAACGTTAAAAATATAAAAAGTATGATTAGTTTAATATAAATGACTTAAGACGATATTTAGCGGATTCATCACCTGTTTTTCAAAATTTTTTTACGACCTTTTATATTCACCCAAATGTATTGTAAAGACGTGTTTTAGATGTAAAATTATGTGAACTTAACGATAAAAATATAAAAAGTATGATTAGTTCAATACAAATGACTTTAAACGATATTTAGCGGAATTATCACCATTTTTTACCAAATTTTTTCCCAAATTTTTTTTCTATTTTTGTATTCACCCAAATGTATTGTAAATACGTGTTTTAGATGTAAAATAATGTGAACTTAACGTTAAAAATATAAAAAGTATGATTACTTTAATAGAAATGACTTAAGACGATATTTAGCGGAATTATCACCATTTTTTACAAAATTTTTTCCCAAATTTTTTTTCTATTTTTTGTATTCACCCAAATGTATTGTAAATACGTGTTTTAGATGTAAAATATAGTGAACTTAACGTTAAAAATATAAAAAGTATGATTAGTTTAATAGAAATGACTTAAGACGATATTTAGCGGATTCATCACCTGTTTTTCAAAATTTTTTTACGACCTTTTATATTCACCCAAATGTATTGTAAAGACGTGTTTTAGATGTAAATTTATGTGAACTTAACGATAAAAATATAAAAAGTATGATTAGTTCAATACAAATGACTTTAAACGATATTTAGCGGAATTATCACCATTTTTTACCAAATTTTTTCCCAAATTTTTTTTCTATTTTTGTATTCACCCAAATGTATTGTAAATACGTGTTTTAGATGTAAAATAATGTGAACTTAACGTTAAAAATATAAAAAGTATGATTAGTTTAATAGAAATGACTTAAGACGATATTTAGCGGATTCATCACCTGTTTTTCAAAATTTTTTTACGACCTTTTATATTCACCCAAATGTATTGTAAAGACGTGTTTTAGATGTAAAATAATGTGAACTTAACGTTAAAAATATAAAAAGTATGATTAGTTTAATAGAAATGACTTAAGACGATATTTAGCGGATTCATCACCTGTTTTTCAAAATTTTTTTACGACCTTTTATATTCACCCAAATGTATTGTAAAGACGTGTTTTAGATGTAAATTTATGTGAACTTAACGATAAAAATATAAAAAGTATGATTAGTTCAATACAAATGACTTTAAACGATATTTAGCGGAATTATCACCATTTTTTACCAAATTTTTTCCCAAATTTTTTTTCTATTTTTTTATTCACCCAAATGTATTGTAAATACGTGTTTTAGATGTAAAATAATGTGAACTTAACGTTAAAAATATAAAAAGTATGATTAGTTTAATAGAAATGACTTAAGACGATATTTAGCGGATTCATCACCTGTTTTTCAAAATTTTTTTACGACCTTTTATATTCACCCAAATGTATTGTAAAGACGTGTTTTAGATGTAAAATAATGTGAACTTAACGTTAAAAATATAAAAAGTATGATTAGTTTAATAGAAATGACTTAACACGATAGTTAGCGGATTCATCACCTGTTTTTCAAAATTTTTTTACGACCTTTTATATTCACCCAAATGTATTGTAAAGACGTGTTTTAGATGTAAAATTATGTGAACTTAACGATAAAAATATAAAAAGTATGATTAGTTCAATACAAATGACTTTAAACGATATTTAGCGGAATTATCACCATTTTTTACCAAATTTTTTCCCAAATTTTTTTTCTATTTTTGTATTCACCCAAATGTATTGTAAATACGTGTTTTAGATGTAAAATAATGTGAACTTAACGTTAAAAATATAAAAAGTATGATTACTTTAATAGAAATGACTTAAGACGATATTTAGCGGAATTATCACCATTTTTTACAAAATTTTTTCCCAAATTTTTTTTCTATTTTTTGTATTCACCCAAATGTATTGTAAATACGTGTTTTAGATGTAAAATATAGTGAACTTAACGTTAAAAATATAAAAAGTATGATTAGTTTAATATAAATGACTTAAGACGATATTTAGCGGATTCATCACCTGTTTTTCAAAGTTTTTTTACGACCTTTTATATTCACCCAAATGTATTGTAAAGACGTGTTTTATTTGTAAAATTATGTGAACTTAACGATAAAAATATAAAAAGTATGATTAGTTCAATACAAATGACATTAAACGATATTTAGCGGAATTATCACCATTTTTTACAAAATTTTTTCCCAAATTTTTTTTCTATTTTTGTATTCACCCAAATGTATTGTAAATACGTGTTTTAGATGTAAAATAATGTGAACTTAACGTTAAAAATATAAAAAGTATGATTAGTTTAATAGAAATGACTTAAGACGATATTTAGCGGATTCATCACCTGTTTTTCAAAATTTTTTTACGACCTTTTATATTCACCCAAATGTATTGTAAAGACGTGTTTTAGATGTAAAATAATGTGAACTTAACGTTAAAAATATAAAAAGTATGATTAGTTTAATAGAAATGACTTAAGACGATATTTAGCGGATTCATCACCTGTTTTTCAAAATTTTTTTACGACCTTTTATATTCACCCAAATGTATTGTAAAGACGTGTTTTAGATGTAAATTTATGTGAACTTAACGATAAAAATATAAAAAGTATGATTAGTTCAATACAAATGACTTTAAACGATATTTAGCAGAATTATCACCATTTTTTACCAAATTTTTTCCCAAATTTTTTTTCTATTTTTTTATTCACCCAAATGTATTGTAAATACGTGTTTTAGATGTAAAATAATGTGAACTTAACGTTAAAAATATAAAAAGTATGATTAGTTTAATAGAAATGACTTAAGACGATATTTAGCGGATTCATCACCTGTTTTTCAAAATTTTTTTACGACCTTTTATATTCACCCAAATGTATTGTAAAGACGTGTTTTAGATGTAAAATAATGTGAACTTAACGTTAAAAATATAAAAAGTATGATTAGTTTAATAGAAATGACTTAAGACGATAGTTAGCGGATTCATCACCTGTTTTTCAAAATTTTTTTACGACCTTTTATATTCACCCAAATGTATTGTAAAGACGTGTTTTAGATGTAAAATTATGTGAACTTAACGATAAAAATATAAAAAGTATGATTAGTTCAATACAAATGACTTTAAACGATATTTAGCGGAATTATCACCATTTTTTACCAAATTTTTTCCCAAATTTTTTTTCTATTTTTGTATTCACCCAAATGTATTGTAAATACGTGTTTTAGATGTAAAATAATGTGAACTTAACGTTAAAAATATAAAAAGTATGATTACTTTAATAGAAATGACTTAAGACGATATTTAGCGGAATTATCACCATTTTTTACAAAATTTTTTCCCAAATTTTTTTTCTATTTTTTGTATTCACCCAAATGTATTGTAAATACGTGTTTTAGATGTAAAATATAGTGAACTTAACGTTAAAAATATAAAAAGTATGATTAGTTTAATAGAAATGACTTAAGACGATATTTAGCGGATTCATCACCTGTTTTTCAAAATTTTTTTACGACCTTTTATATTCACCCAAATGTATTGTAAAGACGTGTTTTAGATGTAAATTTATGTGAACTTAACGATAAAAATATAAAAAGTATGATTAGTTCAATACAAATGACTTTAAACGATATTTAGCGGAATTATCACCATTTTTTACCAAATTTTTTCCCAAATTTTTTTTCTATTTTTGTATTCACCCAAATGTATTGTAAATACGTGTTTTAGATGTAAAATAATGTGAACTTAACGTTAAAAATATAAAAAGTATGATTAGTTTAATAGAAATGACTTAAGACGATATTTAGCGGATTCATCACCTGTTTTTCAAAATTTTTTTACGACCTTTTATATTCACCCAAATGTATTGTAAAGACGTGTTTTAGATGTAAATTTATGTGAACTTAACGATAAAAATATAAAAAGTATGATTAGTTCAATACAAATGACTTTAAACGATATTTAGCAGAATTATCACCATTTTTTACCAAATTTTTTCCCAAATTTTTTTTCTATTTTTTTATTCACCCAAATGTATTGTAAATACGTGTTTTAGATGTAAAATAATGTGAACTTAACGTTAAAAATATAAAAAGTATGATTAGTTTAATAGAAATGACTTAAGACGATATTTAGCGGATTCATCACCTGTTTTTCAAAATTTTTTTACGACCTTTTATATTCACCCAAATGTATTGTAAAGACGTGTTTTAGATGTAAAATAATGTGAACTTAACGTTAAAAATATAAAAAGTATGATTAGTTTAATAGAAATGACTTAAGACGATAGTTAGCGGATTCATCACCTGTTTTTCAAAATTTTTTTACGACCTTTTATATTCACCCAAATGTATTGTAAAGACGTGTTTTAGATGTAAAATTATGTGAACTTAACGATAAAAATATAAAAAGTATGATTAGTTCAATACAAATGACTTTAAACGATATTTAGCGGAATTATCACCATTTTTTACCAAATTTTTTCCCAAATTTTTTTTCTATTTTTGTATTCACCCAAATGTATTGTAAATACGTGTTTTAGATGTAAAATAATGTGAACTTAACGTTAAAAATATAAAAAGTATGATTACTTTAATAGAAATGACTTAAGACGATATTTAGCGGAATTATCACCATTTTTTACAAAATTTTTTCCCAAATTTTTTTTCTATTTTTTGTATTCACCCAAATGTATTGTAAATACGTGTTTTAGATGTAAAATATAGTGAACTTAACGTTAAAAATATAAAAAGTATGATTAGTTTAATAGAAATGACTTAAGACGATATTTAGCGGATTCATCACCTGTTTTTCAAAATTTTTTTACGACCTTTTATATTCACCCAAATGTATTGTAAAGACGTGTTTTAGATGTAAATTTATGTGAACTTAACGATAAAAATATAAAAAGTATGATTAGTTCAATACAAATGACTTTAAACGATATTTAGCGGAATTATCACCATTTTTTACCAAATTTTTTCCCAAATTTTTTTTCTATTTTTGTATTCACCCAAATGTATTGTAAATACGTGTTTTAGATGTAAAATAATGTGAACTTAACGTTAAAAATATAAAAAGTATGATTAGTTTAATAGAAATGACTTAAGACGATATTTAGCGGATTCATCACCTGTTTTTCAAAATTTTTTTACGACCTTTTATATTCACCCAAATGTATTGTAAAGACGTGTTTTAGATGTAAAATAATGTGAACTTAACGTTAAAAATATAAAAAGTATGATTAGTTTAATAGAAATGACTTAAGACGATATTTAGCGGATTCATCACCTGTTTTTCAAAATTTTTTTACGACCTTTTATATTCACCCAAATGTATTGTAAAGACGTGTTTTAGATGTAAATTTATGTGAACTTAACGATAAAAATATAAAAAGTATGATTAGTTCAATACAAATGACTTTAAACGATATTTAGCGGAATTATCACCATTTTTTACCAAATTTTTTCCCAAATTTTTTTTCTATTTTTTTATTCACCCAAATGTATTGTAAATACGTGTTTTAGATGTAAAATAATGTGAACTTAACGTTAAAAATATAAAAAGTATGATTAGTTTAATAGAAATGACTTAAGACGATATTTAGCGGATTCATCACCTGTTTTTCAAAATTTTTTTACGACCTTTTATATTCACCCAAATGTATTGTAAAGACGTGTTTTAGATGTAAAATAATGTGAACTTAACGTTAAAAATATAAAAAGTATGATTAGTTTAATAGAAATGACTTAAGACGATAGTTAGCGGATTCATCACCTGTTTTTCAACATTTTTTTACGACCTTTTATATTCACCCAAATGTATTGTAAAGACGTGTTTTAGATGTAAAATTATGTGAACTTAACGATAAAAATATAAAAAGTATGATTAGTTCAATACAAATGACTTTAAACGATATTTAGCGGAATTATCACCATTTTTTACCAAATTTTTTCCCAAATTTTTTTTCTATTTTTGTATTCACCCAAATGTATTGTAAATACGTGTTTTAGATGTAAAATAATGTGAACTTAACGTTAAAAATATAAAAAGTATGATTACTTTAATAGAAATGACTTAAGACGATATTTAGCGGAATTATCACCATTTTTTACAAAATTTTTTCCCAAATTTTTTTTCTATTTTTTGTATTCACCCAAATGTATTGTAAATACGTGTTTTAGATGTAAAATATAGTGAACTTAACGTTAAAAATATAAAAAGTATGATTAGTTTAATAGAAATGACTTAAGACGATATTTAGCGGATTCATCACCTGTTTTTCAAAATTTTTTTACGACCTTTTATATTCACCCAAATGTATTGTAAAGACGTGTTTTAGATGTAAATTTATGTGAACTTAACGATAAAAATATAAAAAGTATGATTAGTTCAATACAAATGACTTTAAACGATATTTAGCGGAATTATCACCATTTTTTACCAAATTTTTTCCCAAATTTTTTTTCTATTTTTGTATTCACCCAAATGTATTGTAAATACGTGTTTTAGATGTAAAATAATGTGAACTTAACGTTAAAAATATAAAAAGTATGATTAGTTTAATAGAAATGACTTAAGACGATATTTAGCGGATTCATCACCTGTTTTTCAAAATTTTTTTACGACCTTTTATATTCACCCAAATGTATTGTAAAGACGTGTTTTAGATGTAAAATAATGTGAACTTAACGTTAAAAATATAAAAAGTATGATTAGTTTAATAGAAATGACTTAAGACGATATTTAGCGGATTCATCACCTGTTTTTCAAAATTTTTTTACGACCTTTTATATTCACCCAAATGTATTGTAAAGACGTGTTTTAGATGTAAATTTATGTGAACTTAACGATAAAAATATAAAAAGTATGATTAGTTCAATACAAATGACTTTAAACGATATTTAGCGGAATTATCACCATTTTTTACCAAATTTTTTCCCAAATTTTTTTTCTATTTTTTTATTCACCCAAATGTATTGTAAATACGTGTTTTAGATGTAAAATAATGTGAACTTAACGTTAAAAATATAAAAAGTATGATTAGTTTAATAGAAATGACTTAAGACGATATTTAGCGGATTCATCACCTGTTTTTCAAAATTTTTTTACGACCTTTTATATTCACCCAAATGTATTGTAAAGACGTGTTTTAGATGTAAAATAATGTGAACTTAACGTTAAAAATATAAAAAGTATGATTAGTTTAATAGAAATGACTTAAGACGATAGTTAGCGGATTCATCACCTGTTTTTCAACATTTTTTTACGACCTTTTATATTCACCCAAATGTATTGTAAAGACGTGTTTTAGATGTAAAATTATGTGAACTTAACGATAAAAATATAAAAAGTATGATTAGTTCAATACAAATGACTTTAAACGATATTTAGCGGAATTATCACCATTTTTTACCAAATTTTTTCCCAAATTTTTTTTCTATTTTTGTATTCACCCAAATGTATTGTAAATACGTGTTTTAGATGTAAAATAATGTGAACTTAACGTTAAAAATATAAAAAGTATGATTACTTTAATAGAAATGACTTAAGACGATATTTAGCGGAATTATCACCATTTTTTACAAAATTTTTTCCCAAATTTTTTTTCTATTTTTTGTATTCACCCAAATGTATTGTAAATACGTGTTTTAGATGTAAAATATAGTGAACTTAACGTTAAAAATATAAAAAGTATGATTAGTTTAATAGAAATGACTTAAGACGATATTTAGCGGATTCATCACCTGTTTTTCAAAATTTTTTTACGACCTTTTATATTCACCCAAATGTATTGTAAAGACGTGTTTTAGATGTAAATTTATGTGAACTTAACGATAAAAATATAAAAAGTATGATTAGTTCAATACAAATGACTTTAAACGATATTTAGCGGAATTATCACCATTTTTTACCAAATTTTTTCCCAAATTTTTTTTCTATTTTTGTATTCACCCAAATGTATTGTAAATACGTGTTTTAGATGTAAAATAATGTGAACTTAACGTTAAAAATATAAAAAGTATGATTAGTTTAATAGAAATGACTTAAGACGATATTTAGCGGATTCATCACCTGTTTTTCAAAATTTTTTTACGACCTTTTATATTCACCCAAATGTATTGTAAAGACGTGTTTTAGATGTAAATTTATGTGAACTTAACGATAAAAATATAAAAAGTATGATTAGTTCAATACAAATGACTTTAAACGATATTTAGCAGAATTATCACCATTTTTTACCAAATTTTTTCCCAAATTTTTTTTCTATTTTTTTATTCACCCAAATGTATTGTAAATACGTGTTTTAGATGTAAAATAATGTGAACTTAACGTTAAAAATATAAAAAGTATGATTAGTTTAATAGAAATGACTTAAGACGATATTTAGCGGATTCATCACCTGTTTTTCAAAATTTTTTTACGACCTTTTATATTCACCCAAATGTATTGTAAAGACGTGTTTTAGATGTAAAATAATGTGAACTTAACGTTAAAAATATAAAAAGTATGATTAGTTTAATAGAAATGACTTAAGACGATAGTTAGCGGATTCATCACCTGTTTTTCAAAATTTTTTTACGACCTTTTATATTCACCCAAATGTATTGTAAAGACGTGTTTTAGATGTAAAATTATGTGAACTTAACGATAAAAATATAAAAAGTATGATTAGTTCAATACAAATGACTTTAAACGATATTTAGCGGAATTATCACCATTTTTTACCAAATTTTTTCCCAAATTTTTTTTCTATTTTTGTATTCACCCAAATGTATTGTAAATACGTGTTTTAGATGTAAAATAATGTGAACTTAACGTTAAAAATATAAAAAGTATGATTAGTTTAATAGAAATGACTTAAGACGATATTTAGCGGATTCATCACCTGTTTTTCAAAATTTTTTTACGACCTTTTATATTCACCCAAATGTATTGTAAAGACGTGTTTTAGATGTAAAATAATGTGAACTTAACGTTAAAAATATAAAAAGTATGATTAGTTTAATAGAAATGACTTAAGACGATAGTTAGCGGATTCATCACCTGTTTTTCAACATTTTTTTACGACCTTTTATATTCACCCAAATGTATTGTAAAGACGTGTTTTAGATGTAAAATTATGTGAACTTAACGATAAAAATATAAAAAGTATGATTAGTTCAATACAAATGACTTTAAACGATATTTAGCGGAATTATCACCATTTTTTACCAAATTTTTTCCCAAATTTTTTTTCTATTTTTGTATTCACCCAAATGTATTGTAAATACGTGTTTTAGATGTAAAATAATGTGAACTTAACGTTAAAAATATAAAAAGTATGATTACTTTAATAGAAATGACTTAAGACGATATTTAGCGGAATTATCACCATTTTTTACAAAATTTTTTCCCAAATTTTTTTTCTATTTTTTGTATTCACCCAAATGTATTGTAAATACGTGTTTTAGATGTAAAATATAGTGAACTTAACGTTAAAAATATAAAAAGTATGATTAGTTTAATAGAAATGACTTAAGACGATATTTAGCGGATTCATCACCTGTTTTTCAAAATTTTTTTACGACCTTTTATATTCACCCAAATGTATTGTAAAGACGTGTTTTAGATGTAAATTTATGTGAACTTAACGATAAAAATATAAAAAGTATGATTAGTTCAATACAAATGACTTTAAACGATATTTAGCGGAATTATCACCATTTTTTACCAAATTTTTTCCCAAATTTTTTTTCTATTTTTGTATTCACCCAAATGTATTGTAAATACGTGTTTTAGATGTAAAATAATGTGAACTTAACGTTAAAAATATAAAAAGTATGATTAGTTTAATAGAAATGACTTAAGACGATATTTAGCGGATTCATCACCTGTTTTTCAAAATTTTTTTACGACCTTTTATATTCACCCAAATGTATTGTAAAGACGTGTTTTAGATGTAAAATAATGTGAACTTAACGTTAAAAATATAAAAAGTATGATTAGTTTAATAGAAATGACTTAAGACGATATTTAGCGGATTCATCACCTGTTTTTCAAAATTTTTTTACGACCTTTTATATTCACCCAAATGTATTGTAAAGACGTGTTTTAGATGTAAATTTATGTGAACTTAACGATAAAAATATAAAAAGTATGATTAGTTCAATACAAATGACTTTAAACGATATTTAGCGGAATTATCACCATTTTTTACCAAATTTTTTCCCAAATTTTTTTTCTATTTTTTTATTCACCCAAATGTATTGTAAATACGTGTTTTAGATGTAAAATAATGTGAACTTAACGTTAAAAATATAAAAAGTATGATTAGTTTAATAGAAATGACTTAAGACGATATTTAGCGGATTCATCACCTGTTTTTCAAAATTTTTTTACGACCTTTTATATTCACCCAAATGTATTGTAAAGACGTGTTTTAGATGTAAAATAATGTGAACTTAACGTTAAAAATATAAAAAGTATGATTAGTTTAATAGAAATGACTTAAGACGATAGTTAGCGGATTCATCACCTGTTTTTCAACATTTTTTTACGACCTTTTATATTCACCCAAATGTATTGTAAAGACGTGTTTTAGATGTAAAATTATGTGAACTTAACGATAAAAATATAAAAAGTATGATTAGTTCAATACAAATGACTTTAAACGATATTTAGCGGAATTATCACCATTTTTTACCAAATTTTTTCCCAAATTTTTTTTCTATTTTTGTATTCACCCAAATGTATTGTAAATACGTGTTTTAGATGTAAAATAATGTGAACTTAACGTTAAAAATATAAAAAGTATGATTACTTTAATAGAAATGACTTAAGACGATATTTAGCGGAATTATCACCATTTTTTACAAAATTTTTTCCCAAATTTTTTTTCTATTTTTTGTATTCACCCAAATGTATTGTAAATACGTGTTTTAGATGTAAAATATAGTGAACTTAACGTTAAAAATATAAAAAGTATGATTAGTTTAATAGAAATGACTTAAGACGATATTTAGCGGATTCATCACCTGTTTTTCAAAATTTTTTTACGACCTTTTATATTCACCCAAATGTATTGTAAAGACGTGTTTTAGATGTAAATTTATGTGAACTTAACGATAAAAATATAAAAAGTATGATTAGTTCAATACAAATGACTTTAAACGATATTTAGCGGAATTATCACCATTTTTTACCAAATTTTTTCCCAAATTTTTTTTCTATTTTTTTATTCACCCAAATGTATTGTAAATACGTGTTTTAGATGTAAAATAATGTGAACTTAACGTTAAAAATATAAAAAGTATGATTAGTTTAATAGAAATGACTTAAGACGATATTTAGCGGATTCATCACCTGTTTTTCAAAATTTTTTTACGACCTTTTATATTCACCCAAATGTATTGTAAAGACGTGTTTTAGATGTAAAATAATGTGAACTTAACGTTAAAAATATAAAAAGTATGATTAGTTTAATAGAAATGACTTAACACGATAGTTAGCGGATTCATCACCTGTTTTTCAAAATTTTTTTACGACCTTTTATATTCACCCAAATGTATTGTAAAGACGTGTTTTAGATGTAAAATTATGTGAACTTAACGATAAAAATATAAAAAGTATGATTAGTTCAATACAAATGACTTTAAACGATATTTAGCGGAATTATCACCATTTTTTACCAAATTTTTTCCCAAATTTTTTTTCTATTTTTGTATTCACCCAAATGTATTGTAAATACGTGTTTTAGATGTAAAATAATGTGAACTTAACGTTAAAAATATAAAAAGTATGATTACTTTAATAGAAATGACTTAAGACGATATTTAGCGGAATTATCACCATTTTTTACAAAATTTTTTCCCAAATTTTTTTTCTATTTTTTGTATTCACCCAAATGTATTGTAAATACGTGTTTTAGATGTAAAATATAGTGAACTTAACGTTAAAAATATAAAAAGTATGATTAGTTTAATATAAATGACTTAAGACGATATTTAGCGGATTCATCACCTGTTTTTCAAAGTTTTTTTACGACCTTTTATATTCACCCAAATGTATTGTAAAGACGTGTTTTATTTGTAAAATTATGTGAACTTAACGATAAAAATATAAAAAGTATGATTAGTTCAATACAAATGACATTAAACGATATTTAGCGGAATTATCACCATTTTTTACAAAATTTTTTCCCAAATTTTTTTTCTATTTTTGTATTCACCCAAATGTATTGTAAATACGTGTTTTAGATGTAAAATAATGTGAACTTAACGTTAAAAATATAAAAAGTATGATTAGTTTAATAGAAATGACTTAAGACGATATTTAGCGGATTCATCACCTGTTTTTCAAAATTTTTTTACGACCTTTTATATTCACCCAAATGTATTGTAAAGACGTGTTTTAGATGTAAAATAATGTGAACTTAACGTTAAAAATATAAAAAGTATGATTAGTTTAATAGAAATGACTTAAGACGATATTTAGCGGATTCATCACCTGTTTTTCAAAATTTTTTTACGACCTTTTATATTCACCCAAATGTATTGTAAAGACGTGTTTTAGATGTAAATTTATGTGAACTTAACGATAAAAATATAAAAAGTATGATTAGTTCAATACAAATGACTTTAAACGATATTTAGCAGAATTATCACCATTTTTTACCAAATTTTTTCCCAAATTTTTTTTCTATTTTTTTATTCACCCAAATGTATTGTAAATACGTGTTTTAGATGTAAAATAATGTGAACTTAACGTTAAAAATATAAAAAGTATGATTAGTTTAATAGAAATGACTTAAGACGATATTTAGCGGATTCATCACCTGTTTTTCAAAATTTTTTTACGACCTTTTATATTCACCCAAATGTATTGTAAAGACGTGTTTTAGATGTAAAATAATGTGAACTTAACGTTAAAAATATAAAAAGTATGATTAGTTTAATAGAAATGACTTAAGACGATAGTTAGCGGATTCATCACCTGTTTTTCAAAATTTTTTTACGACCTTTTATATTCACCCAAATGTATTGTAAAGACGTGTTTTAGATGTAAAATTATGTGAACTTAACGATAAAAATATAAAAAGTATGATTAGTTCAATACAAATGACTTTAAACGATATTTAGCGGAATTATCACCATTTTTTACCAAATTTTTTCCCAAATTTTTTTTCTATTTTTGTATTCACCCAAATGTATTGTAAATACGTGTTTTAGATGTAAAATAATGTGAACTTAACGTTAAAAATATAAAAAGTATGATTACTTTAATAGAAATGACTTAAGACGATATTTAGCGGAATTATCACCATTTTTTACAAAATTTTTTCCCAAATTTTTTTTCTATTTTTTGTATTCACCCAAATGTATTGTAAATACGTGTTTTAGATGTAAAATATAGTGAACTTAACGTTAAAAATATAAAAAGTATGATTAGTTTAATAGAAATGACTTAAGACGATATTTAGCGGATTCATCACCTGTTTTTCAAAATTTTTTTACGACCTTTTATATTCACCCAAATGTATTGTAAAGACGTGTTTTAGATGTAAATTTATGTGAACTTAACGATAAAAATATAAAAAGTATGATTAGTTCAATACAAATGACTTTAAACGATATTTAGCGGAATTATCACCATTTTTTACCAAATTTTTTCCCAAATTTTTTTTCTATTTTTGTATTCACCCAAATGTATTGTAAATACGTGTTTTAGATGTAAAATAATGTGAACTTAACGTTAAAAATATAAAAAGTATGATTAGTTTAATAGAAATGACTTAAGACGATATTTAGCGGATTCATCACCTGTTTTTCAAAATTTTTTTACGACCTTTTATATTCACCCAAATGTATTGTAAAGACGTGTTTTAGATGTAAATTTATGTGAACTTAACGATAAAAATATAAAAAGTATGATTAGTTCAATACAAATGACTTTAAACGATATTTAGCAGAATTATCACCATTTTTTACCAAATTTTTTCCCAAATTTTTTTTCTATTTTTTTATTCACCCAAATGTATTGTAAATACGTGTTTTAGATGTAAAATAATGTGAACTTAACGTTAAAAATATAAAAAGTATGATTAGTTTAATAGAAATGACTTAAGACGATATTTAGCGGATTCATCACCTGTTTTTCAAAATTTTTTTACGACCTTTTATATTCACCCAAATGTATTGTAAAGACGTGTTTTAGATGTAAAATAATGTGAACTTAACGTTAAAAATATAAAAAGTATGATTAGTTTAATAGAAATGACTTAAGACGATAGTTAGCGGATTCATCACCTGTTTTTCAAAATTTTTTTACGACCTTTTATATTCACCCAAATGTATTGTAAAGACGTGTTTTAGATGTAAAATTATGTGAACTTAACGATAAAAATATAAAAAGTATGATTAGTTCAATACAAATGACTTTAAACGATATTTAGCGGAATTATCACCATTTTTTACCAAATTTTTTCCCAAATTTTTTTTCTATTTTTGTATTCACCCAAATGTATTGTAAATACGTGTTTTAGATGTAAAATAATGTGAACTTAACGTTAAAAATATAAAAAGTATGATTACTTTAATAGAAATGACTTAAGACGATATTTAGCGGAATTATCACCATTTTTTACAAAATTTTTTCCCAAATTTTTTTTCTATTTTTTGTATTCACCCAAATGTATTGTAAATACGTGTTTTAGATGTAAAATATAGTGAACTTAACGTTAAAAATATAAAAAGTATGATTAGTTTAATAGAAATGACTTAAGACGATATTTAGCGGATTCATCACCTGTTTTTCAAAATTTTTTTACGACCTTTTATATTCACCCAAATGTATTGTAAAGACGTGTTTTAGATGTAAATTTATGTGAACTTAACGATAAAAATATAAAAAGTATGATTAGTTCAATACAAATGACTTTAAACGATATTTAGCGGAATTATCACCATTTTTTACCAAATTTTTTCCCAAATTTTTTTTCTATTTTTGTATTCACCCAAATGTATTGTAAATACGTGTTTTAGATGTAAAATAATGTGAACTTAACGTTAAAAATATAAAAAGTATGATTAGTTTAATAGAAATGACTTAAGACGATATTTAGCGGATTCATCACCTGTTTTTCAAAATTTTTTTACGACCTTTTATATTCACCCAAATGTATTGTAAAGACGTGTTTTAGATGTAAAATAATGTGAACTTAACGTTAAAAATATAAAAAGTATGATTAGTTTAATAGAAATGACTTAAGACGATATTTAGCGGATTCATCACCTGTTTTTCAAAATTTTTTTACGACCTTTTATATTCACCCAAATGTATTGTAAAGACGTGTTTTAGATGTAAATTTATGTGAACTTAACGATAAAAATATAAAAAGTATGATTAGTTCAATACAAATGACTTTAAACGATATTTAGCGGAATTATCACCATTTTTTACCAAATTTTTTCCCAAATTTTTTTTCTATTTTTTTATTCACCCAAATGTATTGTAAATACGTGTTTTAGATGTAAAATAATGTGAACTTAACGTTAAAAATATAAAAAGTATGATTAGTTTAATAGAAATGACTTAAGACGATATTTAGCGGATTCATCACCTGTTTTTCAAAATTTTTTTACGACCTTTTATATTCACCCAAATGTATTGTAAAGACGTGTTTTAGATGTAAAATAATGTGAACTTAACGTTAAAAATATAAAAAGTATGATTAGTTTAATAGAAATGACTTAAGACGATAGTTAGCGGATTCATCACCTGTTTTTCAACATTTTTTTACGACCTTTTATATTCACCCAAATGTATTGTAAAGACGTGTTTTAGATGTAAAATTATGTGAACTTAACGATAAAAATATAAAAAGTATGATTAGTTCAATACAAATGACTTTAAACGATATTTAGCGGAATTATCACCATTTTTTACCAAATTTTTTCCCAAATTTTTTTTCTATTTTTGTATTCACCCAAATGTATTGTAAATACGTGTTTTAGATGTAAAATAATGTGAACTTAACGTTAAAAATATAAAAAGTATGATTACTTTAATAGAAATGACTTAAGACGATATTTAGCGGAATTATCACCATTTTTTACAAAATTTTTTCCCAAATTTTTTTTCTATTTTTTGTATTCACCCAAATGTATTGTAAATACGTGTTTTAGATGTAAAATATAGTGAACTTAACGTTAAAAATATAAAAAGTATGATTAGTTTAATAGAAATGACTTAAGACGATATTTAGCGGATTCATCACCTGTTTTTCAAAATTTTTTTACGACCTTTTATATTCACCCAAATGTATTGTAAAGACGTGTTTTAGATGTAAATTTATGTGAACTTAACGATAAAAATATAAAAAGTATGATTAGTTCAATACAAATGACTTTAAACGATATTTAGCGGAATTATCACCATTTTTTACCAAATTTTTTCCCAAATTTTTTTTCTATTTTTGTATTCACCCAAATGTATTGTAAATACGTGTTTTAGATGTAAAATAATGTGAACTTAACGTTAAAAATATAAAAAGTATGATTAGTTTAATAGAAATGACTTAAGACGATATTTAGCGGATTCATCACCTGTTTTTCAAAATTTTTTTACGACCTTTTATATTCACCCAAATGTATTGTAAAGACGTGTTTTAGATGTAAAATAATGTGAACTTAACGTTAAAAATATAAAAAGTATGATTAGTTTAATAGAAATGACTTAAGACGATATTTAGCGGATTCATCACCTGTTTTTCAAAATTTTTTTACGACCTTTTATATTCACCCAAATGTATTGTAAAGACGTGTTTTAGATGTAAATTTATGTGAACTTAACGATAAAAATATAAAAAGTATGATTAGTTCAATACAAATGACTTTAAACGATATTTAGCGGAATTATCACCATTTTTTACCAAATTTTTTCCCAAATTTTTTTTCTATTTTTTTATTCACCCAAATGTATTGTAAATACGTGTTTTAGATGTAAAATAATGTGAACTTAACGTTAAAAATATAAAAAGTATGATTAGTTTAATAGAAATGACTTAAGACGATATTTAGCGGATTCATCACCTGTTTTTCAAAATTTTTTTACGACCTTTTATATTCACCCAAATGTATTGTAAAGACGTGTTTTAGATGTAAAATAATGTGAACTTAACGTTAAAAATATAAAAAGTATGATTAGTTTAATAGAAATGACTTAAGACGATAGTTAGCGGATTCATCACCTGTTTTTCAACATTTTTTTACGACCTTTTATATTCACCCAAATGTATTGTAAAGACGTGTTTTAGATGTAAAATTATGTGAACTTAACGATAAAAATATAAAAAGTATGATTAGTTCAATACAAATGACTTTAAACGATATTTAGCGGAATTATCACCATTTTTTACCAAATTTTTTCCCAAATTTTTTTTCTATTTTTGTATTCACCCAAATGTATTGTAAATACGTGTTTTAGATGTAAAATAATGTGAACTTAACGTTAAAAATATAAAAAGTATGATTACTTTAATAGAAATGACTTAAGACGATATTTAGCGGAATTATCACCATTTTTTACAAAATTTTTTCCCAAATTTTTTTTCTATTTTTTGTATTCACCCAAATGTATTGTAAATACGTGTTTTAGATGTAAAATATAGTGAACTTAACGTTAAAAATATAAAAAGTATGATTAGTTTAATAGAAATGACTTAAGACGATATTTAGCGGATTCATCACCTGTTTTTCAAAATTTTTTTACGACCTTTTATATTCACCCAAATGTATTGTAAAGACGTGTTTTAGATGTAAATTTATGTGAACTTAACGATAAAAATATAAAAAGTATGATTAGTTCAATACAAATGACTTTAAACGATATTTAGCGGAATTATCACCATTTTTTACCAAATTTTTTCCCAAATTTTTTTTCTATTTTTGTATTCACCCAAATGTATTGTAAATACGTGTTTTAGATGTAAAATAATGTGAACTTAACGTTAAAAATATAAAAAGTATGATTAGTTTAATAGAAATGACTTAAGACGATATTTAGCGGATTCATCACCTGTTTTTCAAAATTTTTTTACGACCTTTTATATTCACCCAAATGTATTGTAAAGACGTGTTTTAGATGTAAAATAATGTGAACTTAACGTTAAAAATATAAAAAGTATGATTAGTTTAATAGAAATGACTTAAGACGATATTTAGCGGATTCATCACCTGTTTTTCAAAATTTTTTTACGACCTTTTATATTCACCCAAATGTATTGTAAAGACGTGTTTTAGATGTAAATTTATGTGAACTTAACGATAAAAATATAAAAAGTATGATTAGTTCAATACAAATGACTTTAAACGATATTTAGCGGAATTATCACCATTTTTTACCAAATTTTTTCCCAAATTTTTTTTCTATTTTTTTATTCACCCAAATGTATTGTAAATACGTGTTTTAGATGTAAAATAATGTGAACTTAACGTTAAAAATATAAAAAGTATGATTAGTTTAATAGAAATGACTTAAGACGATATTTAGCGGATTCATCACCTGTTTTTCAAAATTTTTTTACGACCTTTTATATTCACCCAAATGTATTGTAAAGACGTGTTTTAGATGTAAAATAATGTGAACTTAACGTTAAAAATATAAAAAGTATGATTAGTTTAATAGAAATGACTTAACACGATAGTTAGCGGATTCATCACCTGTTTTTCAAAATTTTTTTACGACCTTTTATATTCACCCAAATGTATTGTAAAGACGTGTTTTAGATGTAAAATTATGTGAACTTAACGATAAAAATATAAAAAGTATGATTAGTTCAATACAAATGACTTTAAACGATATTTAGCGGAATTATCACCATTTTTTACCAAATTTTTTCCCAAATTTTTTTTCTATTTTTGTATTCACCCAAATGTATTGTAAATACGTGTTTTAGATGTAAAATAATGTGAACTTAACGTTAAAAATATAAAAAGTATGATTACTTTAATAGAAATGACTTAAGACGATATTTAGCGGAATTATCACCATTTTTTACAAAATTTTTTCCCAAATTTTTTTTCTATTTTTTGTATTCACCCAAATGTATTGTAAATACGTGTTTTAGATGTAAAATATAGTGAACTTAACGTTAAAAATATAAAAAGTATGATTAGTTTAATAGAAATGACTTAAGACGATATTTAGCGGATTCATCACCTGTTTTTCAAAATTTTTTTACGACCTTTTATATTCACCCAAATGTATTGTAAAGACGTGTTTTAGATGTAAATTTATGTGAACTTAACGATAAAAATATAAAAAGTATGATTAGTTCAATACAAATGACTTTAAACGATATTTAGCAGAATTATCACCATTTTTTACCAAATTTTTTCCCAAATTTTTTTTCTATTTTTTTATTCACCCAAATGTATTGTAAATACGTGTTTTAGATGTAAAATAATGTGAACTTAACGTTAAAAATATAAAAAGTATGATTAGTTTAATAGAAATGACTTAAGACGATATTTAGCGGATTCATCACCTGTTTTTCAAAATTTTTTTACGACCTTTTATATTCACCCAAATGTATTGTAAAGACGTGTTTTAGATGTAAAATAATGTGAACTTAACGTTAAAAATATAAAAAGTATGATTAGTTTAATAGAAATGACTTAACACGATAGTTAGCGGATTCATCACCTGTTTTTCAAAATTTTTTTACGACCTTTTATATTCACCCAAATGTATTGTAAAGACGTTTTTTAGATGTAAAATTATGTGAACTTAACGATAAAAATATAAAAAGTATGATTAGTTCAATACAAATGACTTTAAACGATATTTAGCGGAATTATCACCATTTTTTACCAAATTTTTTCCCAAATTTTTTTTCTATTTTTGTATTCACCCAAATGTATTGTAAATACGTGTTTTAGATGTAAAATAATGTGAACTTAACGTTAAAAATATAAAAAGTATGATTACTTTAATAGAAATGACTTAAGACGATATTTAGCGGAATTATCACCATTTTTTACAAAATTTTTTCCCAAATTTTTTTTCTATTTTTTGTATTCACCCAAATGTATTGTAAATACGTGTTTTAGATGTAAAATATAGTGAACTTAACGTTAAAAATATAAAAAGTATGATTAGTTTAATAGAAATGACTTAAGACGATATTTAGCGGATTCATCACCTGTTTTTCAAAATTTTTTTACGACCTTTTATATTCACCCAAATGTATTGTAAAGACGTGTTTTAGATGTAAATTTATGTGAACTTAACGATAAAAATATAAAAAGTATGATTAGTTCAATACAAATGACTTTAAACGATATTTAGCAGAATTATCACCATTTTTTACCAAATTTTTTCCCAAATTTTTTTTCTATTTTTTTATTCACCCAAATGTATTGTAAATACGTGTTTTAGATGTAAAATAATGTGAACTTAACGTTAAAAATATAAAAAGTATGATTAGTTTAATAGAAATGACTTAAGACGATATTTAGCGGATTCATCACCTGTTTTTCAAAATTTTTTTACGTCCTTTTATATTCACCCAAATGTATTGTAAAGACGTGTTTTAGATGTAAAATAATGTGAACTTAACGTTAAAAATATAAAAAGTATGATTAGTTTAATAGAAATGACTTAAGACGATAGTTAGCGGATTCATCACCTGTTTTTCAAAATTTTTTTACGACCTTTTATATTCACCCAAATGTATTGTAAAGACGTGTTTTAGATGTAAAATTATGTGAACTTAACGATAAAAATATAAAAAGTATGATTAGTTCAATACAAATGACTTTAAACGATATTTAGCGGAATTATCACCATTTTTTACCAAATTTTTTCCCAAATTTTTTTTCTATTTTTGTATTCACCCAAATGTATTGTAAATACGTGTTTTAGATGTAAAATAATGTGAACTTAACGTTAAAAATATAAAAAGTATGATTAGTTTAATAGAAATGACTTAAGACGATATTTAGCGGAATTATCACCATTTTTTACAAAATTTTTTCCCAAATTTTTTTTCTATTTTTTGTATTCACCCAAATGTATTGTAAATACGTGTTTTAGATGTAAAATATAGTGAACTTAACGTTAAAAATATAAAAAGTATGATTAGTTTAATATAAATGACTTAAGACGATATTTAGCGGATTCATCACCTGTTTTTCAAAGTTTTTTTACGACCTTTTATATTCACCCAAATGTATTGTAAAGACGTGATTTATTTGTAAAATTATGTGAAATTAACGATAAAAATATAAAAAGTATGATTAGTTCAATACAAATGACATTAAACGATATTTAGCGGAATTATCACCATTTTTTACAAAATTTTTTCCCAAATTTTTTTTCTATTTTTTGTATTCACCCAAATGTATTGTAAATACGTGTTTTAGATGTAAAATATAGTGAACTTAACGTTAAAAATATAAAAAGTATGATTAGTTTAATATAAATGACTTAAGACGATAGTTAGCGGATTCATCACCTGTTTTTCAAAATTTTTTTACGACCTTTTATATTCACCCAAATGTATTGTAAAGACGTGTTTTAGATGTAAAATTATGTGAACTTAACGATAAAAATATAAAAAGTATGATTAGTTCAATACAAATGACTTTAAACGATATTTAGCGGAATTATCACCATTTTTTACCAAATTTTTTCCCAAATTTTTTTTCTATTTTTGTATTCACCCAAATGTATTGTAAATACGTGTTTTAGATGTAAAATAATGTGAACTTAACGTTAAAAATATAAAAAGTATGATTAGTTCAATACAAATGACATTAAACGATATTTAGCGGAATTATCACCATTTTTTACAAAATTTTTTCCCAAATTTTTTTTCTATTTTTTGTATTCACCCAAATGTATTGTAAATACGTGTTTTAGATGTAAAATAATGTGAACTTAACGTTAAAAATATAAAAAGTATGATTAGTTTAATAGAAATGACTTAAGACGATAGTTAGCGGATTCATCACCTGTTTTTCAAAATTTTTTTACGACCTTTTATATTCACCCAAATGTATTGTAAAGACGTGTTTTAGATGTAAAATTATGTGAACTTAACGATAAAAATATAAAAAGTATGATTAGTTCAATACAAATGACTTTAAACGATATTTAGCGGAATTATCACCATTTTTTACAAAATTTTTTCCCAAATTTTTTTTCTATTTTTTGTATTCACCCAAATGTATTGTAAATACGTGTTTTAGATGTAAAATATAGTGAACTTAACGTTAAAAATATAAAAAGTATGATTAGTTTAATAGAAATGACTTAAGACGATATTTAGCGGATTCATCACCTGTTTTTCAAAATTTTTTTACGACCTATTATATTCACCCAAATGTATTGTAAAGACGTGTTTTAGATGTAAATTTATGTGAACTTAACGATAAAAATATAAAAAGTATGATTAGTTCAATACAAATGACTTTAAACGATATTTAGCGGAATTATCACCATTTTTTACCAAATTTTTTCCCAAATTTTTTTTCTATTTTTGTATTCACCCAAATGTATTGTAAATACGTGTTTTAGATGTAAAATAATGTGAACTTAACGTTAAAAATATAAAAAGTATGATTAGTTTAATAGAAATGACTTAAGACGATATTTAGCGGATTCATCACCTGTTTTTCAAAATTTTTTTACGACCTTTTATATTCACCCAAATGTATTGTAAAGACGTGTTTTAGATGTAAAATAATGTGAACTTAACGTTAAAAATATAAAAAGTATGATTAGTTTAATAGAAATGACTTAAGACGATATTTAGCGGATTCATCACCTGTTTTTCAAAATTTTTTTACGACCTTTTATATTCACCCAAATGTATTGTAAAGACGTGTTTTAGATGTAAATTTATGTGAACTTAACGATAAAAATATAAAAAGTATGATTAGTTCAATACAAATGACTTTAAACGATATTTAGCGGAATTATCACCATTTTTTACCAAATTTTTTCCCAAATTTTTTTTCTATTTTTTTATTCACCCAAATGTATTGTAAATACGTGTTTTAGATGTAAAATAATGTGAACTTAACGTTAAAAATATAAAAAGTATGATTAGTTTAATAGAAATGACTTAAGACGATATTTAGCGGATTCATCACCTGTTTTTCAAAATTTTTTTACGACCTTTTATATTCACCCAAATGTATTGTAAAGACGTGTTTTAGATGTAAAATAATGTGAACTTAACGTTAAAAATATAAAAAGTATGATTAGTTTAATAGAAATGACTTAACACGATAGTTAGCGGATTCATCACCTGTTTTTCAAAATTTTTTTACGACCTTTTATATTCACCCAAATGTATTGTAAAGACGTGTTTTAGATGTAAAATTATGTGAACTTAACGATAAAAATATAAAAAGTATGATTAGTTCAATACAAATGACTTTAAACGATATTTAGCGGAATTATCACCATTTTTTACCAAATTTTTTCCCAAATTTTTTTTCTATTTTTGTATTCACCCAAATGTATTGTAAATACGTGTTTTAGATGTAAAATAATGTGAACTTAACGTTAAAAATATAAAAAGTATGATTACTTTAATAGAAATGACTTAAGACGATATTTAGCGGAATTATCACCATTTTTTACAAAATTTTTTCCCAAATTTTTTTTCTATTTTTTGTATTCACCCAAATGTATTGTAAATACGTGTTTTAGATGTAAAATATAGTGAACTTAACGTTAAAAATATAAAAAGTATGATTAGTTTAATATAAATGACTTAAGACGATATTTAGCGGATTCATCACCTGTTTTTCAAAGTTTTTTTACGACCTTTTATATTCACCCAAATGTATTGTAAAGACGTGTTTTATTTGTAAAATTATGTGAACTTAACGATAAAAATATAAAAAGTATGATTAGTTCAATACAAATGACATTAAACGATATTTAGCGGAATTATCACCATTTTTTACAAAATTTTTTCCCAAATTTTTTTTCTATTTTTTGTATTCACCCAAATGTATTGTAAATACGTGTTTTAGATGTAAAATATAGTGAACTTAACGTTAAAAATATAAAAAGTATGATTAGTTTAATATAAATGACTTAAGACGATATTTAGCGGATTCATCACCTGTTTTTCAAAGTTTTTTTACGACCTTTTATATTCACCCAAATGTATTGTAAAGACGTGTTTTAGATGTAAAATTATGTGAACTTAACGATAAAAATATAAAAAGTATGATTAGTTCAATACAAATGACTTTAAACGATATTTAGCGGAATTATCACAATTTATTACCAAATTTTTTCCCAAATGTTTTTTCTATTTTTTGTATTCACCCAAATGTATTGTAAATACGTGTTTTAGATGTAAAATAATGTGAACTTAACGTTAAAAATATAAAAAGTATGATTAGTTTAATAGAAATGACTTAAGACGATATTTAGCGGATTCATCACCTGTTTTTCAAAATTTTTTTACGACCTTTTATATTCACCCAAATGTATTGTAAAGACGTGTTTTAGATGTAAAATAATGTGAACTTAACGTTAAAAATATAAAAAGTATGATTAGTTTAATAGAAATTACTTAAGACGATAGTTAGCGGATTCATCACCTGTTTTTCAAAATTTTTTTACGACCTTTTATATTCACCCAAATGTATTGTAAAGACGTGTTTTAGATGTAAAATTATGTGAACTTAACGATAAAAATATAAAAAGTATGATTAGTTCAATACAAATGACTTTAAACGATATTTAGCGGAATTATCACAATTTTTTACCAAATTTTTTCCCAAATTTTTTTTCTATTTTTGTATTCACCCAAATGTATTGTAAATACGTGTTTTAGATGTAAAATAATGTGAACTTAACGTTAAAAATATAAAAAGTATGATTAGTTTAATAGAAATGACTTAAGACGATATTTAGCGGATTCATCACCTGTTTTTCAAAATTTTTTTACGACCTTTTATATTCACCCAAATGTATTGTAAAGACGTGTTTTAGATGTAAAATTATGTGAACTTAACGATAAAAATATAAAAATTATGATTAGTTCAATACAAATGACTTTAAACGATATTTAGCGGAATTATCACAATTTTTTACCAAATTTTTTCCCAAATTTTTTTTCTATTTTTGTATTCACCCAAATGTATTGTAAATACGTGTTTTAGATGTAAAATAATGTGAACTTAACGTTAAAAATATAAAAAGTATGATTAGTTTAATAGAAATGACTTAAGACGATATTTAGCGGATTCATCACCTGTTTTTCAAAATTTTTTTACGACCTTTTATATTCACCCAAATGTATTGTAAAGACGTGTTTTAGATGTAAATTTATGTGAACTTAACGATAAAAATATAAAAAGTATGGTTAGTTCAATACAAATGACTTTAAACGATATTTAGCGGAATTATCACCATTTTTTACCAAATTTTTTCCCAAATTTTTTTTCTATTTTTTTATTCACCCAAATGTATTGTAAATACGTGTTTTAGATGTAAAATAATGTGAACTTAACGTTAAAAATATAAAAAGTATGATTAGTTTAATAGAAATGACTTAAGACGATATTTAGCGGATTCATCACCTGTTTTTCAAAATTTTTTTACGACCTTTTATATTCACCCAAATGTATTGTAAAGACGTGTTTTAGATGTAAAATAATGTGAACTTAACGTTAAAAATATAAAAAGTATGATTAGTTTAATAGAAATGACTTAAGACGATAGTTAGCGGATTCATCACCTGTTTTTCAAAATTTTTTTACGACCTTTTATATTCACCCAAATGTATTGTAAAGACGTGTTTTAGATGTAAAATTATGTGAACTTAACGATAAAAATATAAAAAGTATGATTAGTTCAATACAAATGACTTTAAACGATATTTAGCGGAATTATCACCATTTTTTACCAAATTTTTTCCCAAATTTTTTTTCTATTTTTGTATTCACCCAAATGTATTGTAAATACGTGTTTTAGATGTAAAATAATGTGAACTTAACGTTAAAAATATAAAAAGTATGATTAGTTTAATAGAAATGACTTAAGACGATATTTAGCGGATTCATCACCTGTTTTTCAAAATTTTTTTACGACCTTTTATATTCACCCAAATGTATTGTAAAGACGTGTTTTAGATGTAAAATAATGTGAACTTAACGTTAAAAATATAAAAAGTATGATTAGTTTAATAGAAATGACTTAAGACGATATTTAGCGGATTCATCACCTGATTTTCAAAATTTTTTTACGACCTTTTATATTCACCCAAATGTATTGTAAAGACGTGTTTTAGATGTAAATTTATGTGAACTTAACGATAAAAATATAAAAAGTATGATTAGTTCAATACAAATGACTTTAAACGATATTTAGCGGAATTATCACCATTTTTTACCAAATTTTTTCCCAAATTTTTTTTCTATTTTTTTATTCACCCAAATGTATTGTAAATACGTGTTTTAGATGTAAAATAATGTGAACTTAACGTTAAAAATATAAAAAGTATGATTAGTTTAATAGAAATGACTTAAGACGATATTTAGCGGATTCATCACCTGTTTTTCAAAATTTTTTTACGACCTTTTATATTCATCCAAATGTATTGTAAAGACGTGTTTTAGATGTAAAATAATGTGAACTTAACGTTAAAAATATAAAAAGTATGATTAGTTTAATAGAAATGACTTAAGACGATAGTTAGCGGATTCATCACCTGTTTTTCAAAATTTTTTTACGACCTTTTATATTCACCCAAATGTATTGTAAAGACGTGTTTTAGATGTAAAATTATGTAAACTTAACGATAAAAATATAAAAAGTATGATTAGTTCAATACAAATGACTTTAAACGATATTTAGCGGAATTATCACCATTTCTTACCAAATTTTTTCCCAAATTTTTTTTCTATTTTTGTATTCACCCAAATGTATTGTAAATACGTGTTTTAGATGTAAAATAATGTGAACTTAACGTTAAAAATATAAAAAGTATGATTAGTTTAATAGAAATGACTTAAGACGATATTTAGCGGAATTATCACCATTTTTTACAAAATTTTTTCCCAAATTTTTTTTCTATTTTTTGTATTCACCCAAATGTATTGTAAATACGTGTTTTAGATGTAAAATATAGTGAACTTAACGTTAAAAATATAAAAAGTATGATTAGTTTAATATAAATGACTTAAGACGATATTTAGCGGATTCATCACCTGTTTTTCAAAGTTTTTTTAAGACCTTTTATATTCACCCAAATGTATTGTAAAGACGTGTTTTAGATGTAAAATTATGTGAACTTAACGATAAAAATATAAAAAGTATGATTAGTTCAATACAAATGACTTTAAACGATATTTAGCGGAATTATCACAATTTTTTACCAAATTTTTTTTCTATTTTTGTATTCACCCAAATGTATTGTAAATACGTGTTTTAGATGTAAAATAATGTGAACTTAACGTTAAAAATATAAAAAGTATGATTAGTTTAATAGAAATGACTTAAGACGATATTTAGCGGATTCATCACCTGTTTTTCAAAATTTTTTTACGACCTTTTATATTCACCCAAATGTATTGTAAAGACGTGTTTTAGATGTAAAATTATGTGAACTTAACGATAAAAATATAAAAATTATGATTAGTTCAATACAAATGACTTTAAACGATATTTAGCGGAATTATCACCATTTTTTACCAAATTTTTTCCCAAATTTTTTTTCTATTTTTGTATTCACCCAAATGTATTGTAAATACGTGTTTTAGATGTAAAATAATGTGAACTTAACGATAAAAATATAAAAAGTATGATTAGTTTAATAGAAATGACTTAAGACGATATTTAGCGGATTCATCACCTGTTTTTCAAAATTTTTTTACGACCTTTTATATTCACCCAAATGTATTGTAAAGACGTGTTTTAGATGTAAAATAATGTGAACTTAACGTTAAAAATATAAAAAGTATGATTAGTTTAATAGAAATGACTTAAGACGATATTTAGCGGATTCATCACCTGTTTTTCAAAATTTTTTTACGACCTTTTATATTCACCCAAATGTATTGTAAAGACGTGTTTTAGATGTAAATTTATGTGAACTTAACGATAAAAATATAAAACGTATGATTAGTTCAATACAAATGACTTTAAACGATATTTAGCGGAATTATCACCATTTTTTACCAAATTTTTTCCCAAATTTTTTTTCTATTTTTTTATTCACCCAAATGTATTGTAAATACGTGTTTTAGATGTAAAATAATGTGAACTTAACGTTAAAAATATAAAAAGTATGATTAGTTTAATAGAAATGACTTAAGACGATATTTAGCGGATTCATCACCTGTTTTTCAAAATTTTTTTACGACCTTTTATATTCACCCAAATGTATTGTAAAGACGTGTTTTAGATGTAAATTTATGTGAACTTAACGATAAAAATATAAAAAGTATGATTAGTTCAATACAAATGACTTTAAACGATATTTAGCGGAATTATCACCATTTTTTACCAAATTTTTTCCCAAATTTTTTTTCTATTTTTGTATTCACCCAAATGTATTGTAAATACGTGTTTTAGATGTAAAATAATGTGAACTTAACGTTAAAAATATAAAAAGTATGATTAGTTTAATAGAAATGACTTAAGACGATATTTAGCGGAATTATCACCATTTTTTACAAAATTTTTTCCCAAATTTTTTTTCTATTTTTTGTATTCACCCAAATGTATTGTAAATACGTGTTTTAGATGTAAAATATAGTGAACTTAACGTTAAAAATATAAAAAGTATGATTAGTTTAATATAAATGACTTAAGACGATATTTAGCGGATTCATCACCTGTTTTTCAAAGTTTTTTTACGACCTTTTATATTCACCCAAATGTATTGTAAAGACGTGTTTTATTTGTAAAATTATGTGAACTTAACGATAAAAATATAAAAAGTATGATTAGTTCAATACAAATGACATTAAACGATATTTAGCGGAATTATCACCATTTTTTACAAAATTTTTTCACAAATTTTTTTTCTATTTTTTGTATTCACCCAAATGTATTGTAAATACGTGTTTTAGATGTAAAATATAGTGAACTTAACGTTAAAAATATAAGAAGTATGATTAGTTTAATATAAATGACTTAAGACGATATTTAGCGGATTCATCACCTGTTTTTCAAAGTTTTTTTACGACCTTTTATATTCACCCAAATGTATTGTAAAGACGTGTTTTAGATGTAAAATTATGTGAACTTAACGATAAAAATATAAAAAGTATGATTAGTTCAATACAAATGACTTTAAACGATATTTAGCGGAATTATCACAATTTATTACCAAATTTTTTCCCAAATGTTTTTTCTATTTTTTGTATTCACCCAAATGTATTGTAAATACGTGTTTTAGATGTAAAATAATGTGAACTTAACGTTAAAAATATAAAAAGTATGATTAGTTTAATAGAAATGACTTAAGACGATATTTAGCGGATTCATCACCTGTTTTTCAAAATTTTTTTACGACTTTTTATATTCACCCAAATGTATTGTAAAGACGTGTTTTAGATGTAAATTTATGTGAACTTAACGATAAAAATATAAAAAGTATGATTAGTTCAATACAAATGATTTTAACGATATTTAGCGGAATTATCACCATTTTTTACCAAATTTTTTCCCAAATTTTTTTTCTATTTTTTTATTCACCCAAATGTATTGTAAATACGTGTTTTAGATGTAAAATAATGTGAACTTAACGTTAAAAATATAAAAAGTATGATAAGTTTAATAGAAATGACTTAAGACGATATTTAGCGGATTCATCACCTGTTTTTCAAAATTTTTTTACGACCTTTTATATTCACCCAAATGTATTGTAAAGACGTGTTTTAGATGTAAAATAATGTGAACTTAACGTTAAAAATATAAAAAGTATGATTAGTTTAATAGAAATTACTTAAGACGATAGTTAGCGGATTCATCACCTGTTTTTCAAAATTTTTTTACGACCTTTTATATTCACCCAAATGTATTGTAAAGACGTGTTTTAGATGTAAAATTATGTGAACTTAACGATAAAAATATAAAAAGTATGATTAGTTCAATACAAATGACTTTAAACGATATTTAGCGGAATTATCACAATTTTTTACCAAATTTTTTTTCTATTTTTGTATTCACCCAAATGTATTGTAAATACGTGTTTTAGATGTAAAATAATGTGAACTTAACGTTAAAAATATAAAAAGTATGATTAGTTTAATAGAAATGACTTAAGACGATATTTAGCGGATTCATCACCTGTTTTTCAAAATTTTTTTACGACCTTTTATATTCACCCAAATGTATTGTAAAGACGTGTTTTAGATGTAAAATTATGTGAACTTAACGATAAAAATATAAAAATTATGATTAGTTCAATACAAATGACTTTAAACGATATTTAGCGGAATTATCACCATTTTTTACCAAATTTTTTCCCAAATTTTTTTTCTATTTTTGTATTCACCCAAATGTATTGTAAATACGTGTTTTAGATGTAAAATAATGTGAGCTTAACGATAAAAATATAAAAAGTATGATTAGTTTAATAGAAATGACTTAAGACGATATTTAGCGGATTCATCACCTGTTTTTCAAAATTTTTTTACGACCTTTTATATTCACCCAAATGTATTGTAAAGACGTGTTTTAGATGTAAAATAATGTGAACTTAACGATAAAAAATATGATTAGTTCAATACAAATGACTTTAGACGATATTCAGTAAAATTATCACCATTTTTTACCAAATTTTATCCCTAATTTTTTTTCTATTTTTTATATTCACCCAAATGTATTGTAAAGACGTGTTTTAGATGTAAAATTATGTGAACTTAACGTTAAAAATATAAAAAGTATGATTAGTTTAATAGAAATGACTTAAGACGATATTTAGCGGATTCATCACCTGTTTTTCAAAATTTTTTTACGACCTTTTATATTCACCCAAATGTATTGTAAATACGTGTTTTAAATGTAAAATAATGTGAACTTAACGTTAAAAATATAAAAAGTATGATTAGTTTAATAGAAATGACTTAAGACGATATTTAGCGGATTCATCACCAGTTTTTCAAAATTTTTTTACGACCTTTTATATTCACCCAAATGTATTGTAAAGACGTGTTTTAGATGTAAAATAATGTGAACTTAACGTTAAAAATATAAAAAGTATGATTAGTTTAATAGAAATGACTTAAGACGATATTTAGCGGAATTATCACCATTTTTTACAAAATTTTTTCCCAAATTTTTTTTCTATTTTTTGTATTCACCCAAATGTATTGTAAATACGTGTTTTAGATGTAAAATATAGTGAACTTAACGTTAAAAATATAAAAAGTATGATTAGTTTAATATAAATGACTTAAGACGATATTTAGCGGATTCATCACCTGTTTTTCAAAGTTTTTTTACGACCTTTTATATTCACCCAAATGTATTGTAAAGACGTGTTTTATTTGTAAAATTATGTGAACTTAACGATAAAAATATAAAAAGTATGATTAGTTCATAGAAATGACATTAAACGATATTTAGCGGAATTATCACCATTTTTTACCAAATTTTTTCCCAAATTTTTTTTCTATTTTTTGTATTCACCCAAATGTATTGTAAATACGTGTTTTAGATGTAAAATATAGTGAACTTAACGTTAAAAATATAAAAAGTATGATTAGTTTAATATAAATGACTTAAGACTATATTTAGCGGATTCATCACCTGTTTTTCAAAGTTTTTTTACGACCTTTTATATTCACCCAAATGTATTGTAAAGACGTGTTTTAGATGTAAAATTATGTGAACTTAACGATAAAAATATAAAAAGTATGATTAGTTCAATACAAATGACTTTAAACGATATTTAGCGGAATTATCACAATTTATTACCAAATTTTTTCCCAAATGTTTTTTCTATTTTTTGTATTCACCCAAATGTATTGTAAATACGTGTTTTAGATGTAAAATAATGTGAACTTAACGTTAAAAATATAAAAAGTATGATTAGTTTAATAGAAATGACTTAAGACGATATTTAGCGGATTCATCACCTGTTTTTCAAAATTTTTTTACGACCTTTTATATTCACCCAAATGTATTGTAAAGACGTGTTTTAGATGTAAAATTATGTGAACTTAACGATAAAAATATAAAAAGTATGATTAGTTCAATACAAATGACTTTAAACGATATTTAGCGGAATTATCACCATTTTTTACCAAATTTTTTCACAAATTTTTTTTCTATTTTTGTATTCACCCAAATGTATTGTAAATACGTGTTTTAGATGTAAAATAATGTGAACTTAACGTTAAAAATATAAAAAGTATGATTAGTTTAATAGAAATGACTTAAGACGATATTTAGCGGAATTATCACCATTTTTTACAAAATTTTTTCCCAAATTTTTTTTCTATTTTTTGTATTCACCCAAATGTATTGTAAATACGTGTTTTAGATGTAAAATATAGTGAACTTAACGTTAAAAATATAAAAAGTATGATTAGTTTAATATAAATGACTTAAGACGATATTTAGCGGATTCATCACCTGTTTTTCAAAGTTTTTTTACGACATTTTATATTCACCCAAATGTATTGTAAAGACGTGTTTTATTTGTAAAATTATGTGAACTTAACGATAAAAATATAAAAAGTATGATTAGTTCAATACAAATGACTATAAACGATATTTAGCGGAATTATCACCATTTTTTACAAAATTTTTTCCCAAATTTTTTTTCTATTTTTTGTATTCACCCAAATGTATTGTAAATACGTGTTTTAGATGTAAAATATAGTGAACTTAACGTTAAAAATATAAAAAGTATGATTAGTTTAATATAAATGACTTAAGACGATATTTAGCGGATTCATCACCTGTTTTTCAAAGTTTTTTTACGACCTTTTATATTCACCCAAATGTATTGTAAAGACGTGTTTTATTTGTAAAATTATGTGAACTTAACGATAAAAATATAAAAAGTATGATTAGTTCAATACAAATGACATTAAACGATATTTAGCGGAATTATCACCATTTTTTACAAAATTTTTTCACAAATTTTTTTTCTATTTTTTGTATTCACCCAAATGTATTGTAAATACGTGTTTTAGATGTAAAATATAGTGAACTTAACGTTAAAAATATAAAAAGTATGATTAGTTTAATATAAATGACTTAAGACGATATTTAGCGGATTCATCACCTGTTTTTCAAAGTTTTTTTACGACCTTTTATATTCACCCAAATGTATTGTAAAGACGTGTTTTAGATGTAAAATTATGTGAACTTAACGATAAAAATATAAAAAGTATGATTAGTTCAATACAAATGACTTTAAACGATATTTAGCGGAATTATCACAATTTATTACCAAATTTTTTCCCAAATGTTTTTTCTATTTTTTGTATTCACCCAAATGTATTGTAAATACGTGTTTTAGATGTAAAATAATGTGAACTTAACGTTAAAAATATAAAAAGTATGATTAGTTTAATAGAAATGACTTAAGACGATATTTAGCGGATTCATCACCTGTTTTTCAAAATTTTTTTACGACTTTTTATATTCACCCAAATGTATTGTAAAGACGTGTTTTAGATGTAAATTTATGTGAACTTAACGATAAAAATATAAAAAGTATGATTAGTTCAATACAAATGATTTTAACGATATTTAGCGGAATTATCACCATTTTTTACCAAATTTTTTCCCAAATTTTTTTTCTATTTTTTTATTCACCCAAATGTATTGTAAATACGTGTTTTAGATGTAAAATAATGTGAACTTAACGTTAAAAATATAAAAAGTATGATAAGTTTAATAGAAATGACTTAAGACGATATTTAGCGGATTCATCACCTGTTTTTCAAAATTTTTTTACGACCTTTTATATTCACCCAAATGTATTGTAAAGACGTGTTTTAGATGTAAAATAATGTGAACTTAACGTTAAAAATATAAAAAGTATGATTAGTTTAATAGAAATTACTTAAGACGATAGTTAGCGGATTCATCACCTGTTTTTCAAAATTTTTTTACGACCTTTTATATTCACCCAAATGTATTGTAAAGACGTGTTTTAGATGTAAAATTATGTGAACTTAACGATAAAAATATAAAAAGTATGATTAGTTCAATACAAATGACTTTAAACGATATTTAGCGGAATTATCACAATTTTTTACCAAATTTTTTTTCTATTTTTGTATTCACCCAAATGTATTGTAAATACGTGTTTTAGATGTAAAATAATGTGAACTTAACGTTAAAAATATAAAAAGTATGATTAGTTTAATAGAAATGACTTAAGACGATATTTAGCGGATTCATCACCTGTTTTTCAAAATTTTTTTACGACCTTTTATATTCACCCAAATGTATTGTAAAGACGTGTTTTAGATGTAAAATTATGTGAACTTAACGATAAAAATATAAAAATTATGATTAGTTCAATACAAATGACTTTAAACGATATTTAGCGGAATTATCACCATTTTTTACCAAATTTTTTCCCAAATTTTTTTTCTATTTTTGTATTCACCCAAATGTATTGTAAATACGTGTTTTAGATGTAAAATAATGTGAACTTAACGATAAAAATATAAAAAGTATGATTAGTTTAATAGAAATGACTTAAGACGATATTTAGCGGATTCATCACCTGTTCTTCAAAATTTTTTTACGACCTTTTATATTCACCCAAATGTATTGTAAAGACGTGTTTTAGATGTAAAATAATGTGAACTTAACGTTAAAAATATAAAAAGTATGATTAGTTTAATAGAAATGACTTTAAACGATATTTAGCGGAATTATCACCATTTTTTACCAAATTTTTTCCCAAATTTTTTTTCTATTTTTTTATTCACCCAAATGTATTGTAAATACGTGTTTTAGATGTAAAATAATGTGAACTTAACGTTAAAAATATAAAAAGTATGATTAGTTTAATAGAAATGACTTAAGACGATATTTAGCGGATTCATCACCTGTTTTTCAAAATTTTTTTACGACCTTTTATATTCACCCAAATGTATTGTAAAGACGTGTTTTAGATGTAAAATAATGTGAACTTAACGTTAAAAATATAAAAAGTATGATTAGTTTAATAGAAATGACTTAAGACGATAGTTAGCGGATTCATCACCTGTTTTTCAAAATTTTTTTACGACCTTTTATATTCACCCAAATGTATTGTAAAGACGTGTTTTAGATGTAAAATTATGTGAACTTAACGATAAAAATATAAAAAGTATGATTAGTTCAATACAAATGACTTTAAACGATATTTAGCGGAATTATCACCATTTTTTACCAAATTTTTTCCCAAATTTTTTTTCTATTTTTGTATTCACCCAAATGTATTGTAAATACGTGTTTTAGATGTAAAATAATGTGAACTTAACGTTAAAAATATAAAAAGTATGATTAGTTTAATAGAAATGACTTAAGACGATATTTAGCGGAATTATCACCATTTTTTACAAAATTTTTTCCCAAATTTTTTTTCTATTTTTTGTATTCACCCAAATGTATTGTAAATACGTGTTTTAGATGTAAAATATAGTGAACTTAACGTTAAAAATATAAAAAGTATGATTAGTTTAATATAAATGACTTAAGACGATATTTAGCGGATTCATCACCTGTTTTTCAAAGTTTTTTTACGACCTTTTATATTCACCCAAATGTATTGTAAAGACGTGTTTTATTTGTAAAATTATGTGAACTTAACGATAAAAATATAAAAAGTATGATTAGTTCAATACAAATGACATTAAACGATATTTAGCGGAATTATCACCATTTTTTACAAAATTTTTTCCCAAATTTTTTTTCTATTTTTTGTATTCACCCAAATGTATTGTAAATACGTGTTTTAGATGTAAAATATAGTGAACTTAACGTTAAAAATATAAAAAGTATGATTAGTTTAATATAAATGACTTAAGACGATATTTAGCGGATTCATCACCTGTTTTTCAAAGTTTTTTTACGACCTTTTATATTCACCCAAATGTATTGTAAAGACGTGTTTTAGATGTAAAATTATGTGAACTTAACGATAAAAATATAAAAAGTATGATTAGTTCAATACAAATGACATTAAACGATATTTAGCGGAATTATCACCATTTTTTACAAAATTTTTTCACAAATTTTTTTTCTATTTTTTGTATTCACCCAAATGTATTGTAAATACGTGTTTTAGATGTAAAATATAGTGAACTTAACGTTAAAAATATAAAAAGTATGATTAGTTTAATATAAATGACTTAAGACGATATTTAGCGGATTCATCACCTGTTTTTCAAAGTTTTTTTACGACCTTTTATATTCACCCAAATGTATTGTAAAGACGTGTTTTAGATGTAAAATTATGTGAACTTAACGATAAAAATATAAAAAGTATGATTAGTTCAATACAAATGACTTTAAACGATATTTAGCGGAATTATCACAATTTATTACCAAATTTTTTCCCAAATGTTTTTTCTATTTTTTGTATTCACCCAAATGTATTGTAAATACGTGTTTTAGATGTAAAATAATGTGAACTTAACGTTAAAAATATAAAAAGTATGATTAGTTTAATAGAAATGACTTAAGACGATATTTAGCGGATTCATCACCTGTTTTTCAAAATTTTTTTACGACTTTTTATATTCACCCAAATGTATTGTAAAGACGTGTTTTAGATGTAAATTTATGTGAACTTAACGATAAAAATATAAAAAGTATGATTAGTTCAATACAAATGATTTTAACGATATTTAGCGGAATTATCACCATTTTTTACCAAATTTTTTCCCAAATTTTTTTTCTATTTTTTTATTCACCCAAATGTATTGTAAATACGTGTTTTAGATGTAAAATAATGTGAACTTAACGTTAAAAATATAAAAAGTATGATAAGTTTAATAGAAATGACTTAAGACGATATTTAGCGGATTCATCACCTGTTTTTCAAAATTTTTTTACGACCTTTTATATTCACCCAAATGTATTGTAAAGACGTGTTTTAGATGTAAAATAATGTGAACTTAACGTTAAAAATATAAAAAGTATGATTAGTTTAATAGAAATTACTTAAGACGATAGTTAGCGGATTCATCACCTGTTTTTCAAAATTTTTTTACGACCTTTTATATTCACCCAAATGTATTGTAAAGACGTGTTTTAGATGTAAAATTATGTGAACTTAACGATAAAAATATAAAAAGTATGATTAGTTCAATACAAATGACTTTAAACGATATTTAGCGGAATTATCACAATTTTTTACCAAATTTTTTTTCTATTTTTGTATTCACCCAAATGTATTGTAAATACGTGTTTTAGATGTAAAATAATGTGAACTTAACGTTAAAAATATAAAAAGTATGATTAGTTTAATAGAAATGACTTAAGACGATATTTAGCGGATTCATCACCTGTTTTTCAAAATTTTTTTACGACCTTTTATATTCACCCAAATGTATTGTAAAGACGTGTTTTAGATGTAAAATTATGTGAACTTAACGATAAAAATATAAAAATTATGATTAGTTCAATACAAATGACTTTAAACGATATTTAGCGGAATTATCACCATTTTTTACCAAATTTTTTCCCAAATTTTTTTTCTATTTTTGTATTCACCCAAATGTATTGTAAATACGTGTTTTAGATGTAAAATAATGTGAACTTAACGATAAAAATATAAAAAGTATGATTAGTTTAATAGAAATGACTTAAGACGATATTTAGCGGATTCATCACCTGTTTTTCAAAATTTTTTTACGACCTTTTATATTCACCCAAATGTATTGTAAAGACGTGTTTTAGATGTAAAATAATGTGAACTTAACGTTAAAAATATAAAAAGTATGATTAGTTTAATAGAAATGACTTTAAACGATATTTAGCGGAATTATCACCATTTTTTACCAAATTTTTTCCCAAATTTTTTTTCTATTTTTTTATTCACCCAAATGTATTGTAAATACGTGTTTTAGATGTAAAATAATGTGAACTTAACGTTAAAAATATAAAAAGTATGATTAGTTTAATAGAAATGACTTAAGACGATATTTAGCGGATTCATCACCTGTTTTTCAAAATTTTTTTACGACCTTTTATATTCACCCAAATGTATTGTAAAGACGTGTTTTAGATGTAAAATAATGTGAACTTAACGTTAAAAATATAAAAAGTATGATTAGTTTAATAGAAATGACTTAAGACGATAGTTAGCGGATTCATCACCTGTTTTTCAAAATTTTTTTACGACCTTTTATATTCACCCAAATGTATTGTAAAGACGTGTTTTAGATGTAAAATTATGTGAACTTAACGATAAAAATATAAAAAGTATGATTAGTTCAATACAAATGACTTTAAACGATATTTAGCGGAATTATCACCATTTTTTACCAAATTTTTTCCCAAATTTTTTTTCTATTTTTGTATTCACCCAAATGTATTGTAAATACGTGTTTTAGATGTAAAATAATGTGAACTTAACGTTAAAAATATAAAAAGTATGATTAGTTTAATAGAAATGACTTAAGACGATATTTAGCGGAATTATCACCATTTTTTACAAAATTTTTTCCCAAATTTTTTTTCTATTTTTTGTATTCACCCAAATGTATTGTAAATACGTGTTTTAGATGTAAAATATAGTGAACTTAACGTTAAAAATATAAAAAGTATGATTAGTTTAATATAAATGACTTAAGACGATATTTAGCGGATTCATCACCTGTTTTTCAAAGTTTTTTTACGACCTTTTATATTCACCCAAATGTATTGTAAAGACGTGTTTTATTTGTAAAATTATGTGAACTTAACGATAAAAATATAAAAAGTATGATTAGTTCAATACAAATGACATTAAACGATATTTAGCGGAATTATCACCATTTTTTACAAAATTTTTTCCCAAATTTTTTTTTTATTTTTTGTATTCACCCAAATGTATTGTAAATACGTGTTTTAGATGTAAAATATAGTGAACTTAACGTTAAAAATATAAAAAGTATGATTAGTTTAATATAAATGACTTAAGACGATATTTAGCGGATTCATCACCTGTTTTTCAAAGTTTTTTTACGACCTTTTATATTCACCCAAATGTATTGTAAAGACGTGTTTTAGATGTAAAATTATGTGAACTTAACGATAAAAATATAAAAAGTATGATTAGTTCAATACAAATGACTTTAAACGATATTTAGCGGAATCATCACAATTTATTACCAAATTTTTTCCCAAATGTTTTTTCTATTTTTTGTATTCACCCAAATGTATTGTAAATACGTGTTTTAGATGTAAAATAATGTGAACTTAACGTTAAAAATATAAAAAGTATGATTAGTTTAATAGAAATGACTTAAGACGATATTTAGCGGATTCATCACCTGTTTTTCAAAATTTTTTTAGGACCTTTTATATTCACCCAAATGTATTGTAAAGACGTGTTTTAGATGTAAAATTATGTGAACTTAACGATAAAAATATAAAAAGTATGATTAGTTCAATACAAATGACTTTAAACGATATTTAGCGGAATTATCACCATTTTTTACCAAATTTTTTCCCAAATTTTTTTTCTATTTTTTTATTCACCCAAATGTATTGTAAATACGTGTTTTAGATGTAAAATAATGTGAACTTAACGTTAAAAATATAAAAAGTATGATTAGTTTAATAGAAATGACTTAAGACGATATTTAGCGGATTCATCACCTGTTTTTCAAAATTTTTTTACGACCTTTTATATTCACCCAAATGTATTGTAAAGACGTGTTTTAGATGTAAAATAATGTGAACTTAACGTTAAAAATATAAAAAGTATGATTAGTTTAATAGAAATGACTTAAGACGATAGTTAGCGGATTCATCACCTGTTTTTCAAAATTTTTTTACGACCTTTTATATTCACCCAAATGTATTGTAAAGACGTGTTTTAGATGTAAAATTATGTGAACTTAACGATAAAAATATAAAAAGTATGATTAGTTCAATACAAATGATTTTAACGATATTTAGCGGAATTATCACCATTTTTTACCAAATTTTTTCCCAAATTTTTTTTCTATTTTTTTATTCACCCAAATGTATTGTAAATACGTGTTTTAGATGTAAAATAATGTGAACTTAACGTTAAAAATATAAAAAGTATGATAAGTTTAATAGAAATGACTTAAGACGATATTTAGCGGATTCATCACCTGTTTTTCAAAATTTTTTTACGACCTTTTATATTCACCCAAATGTATTGTAAAGACGTGTTTTAGATGTAAAATAATGTGAACTTAACGTTAAAAATATAAAAAGTATGATTAGTTTAATAGAAATTACTTAAGACGATAGTTAGCGGATTCATCACCTGTTTTTCAAAATTTTTTTACGACCTTTTATATTCACCCAAATGTATTGTAAAGACGTGTTTTAGATGTAAAATTATGTGAACTTAACGATAAAAATATAAAATGTATGATTAGTTCAATACAAATGACTTTAAACGATATTTAGCGGAATTATCACAATTTTTTACCAAATTTTTTTTCTATTTTTGTATTCACCCAAATGTATTGTAAATACGTGTTTTAGATGTAAAATAATGTGAACTTAACGTTAAAAATATAAAAAGTATGATTAGTTTAATAGAAATGACTTAAGACGATATTTAGCGGATTCATCACCTGTTTTTCAAAATTTTTTTACGACCTTTTATATTCACCCAAATGTATTGTAAAGACGTGTTTTAGATGTAAAATTATGTGAACTTAACGATAAAAATATAAAAATTATGATTAGTTCAATACAAATGACTTTAAACGATATTTAGCGGAATTATCACCATTTTTTACCAAATTTTTTCCCAAATTTTTTTTCTATTTTTGTATTCACCCAAATGTATTGTAAATACGTGTTTTAGATGTAAAATAATGTGAACTTAACGATAAAAATATAAAAAGTATGATTAGTTTAATAGAAATGACTTAAGACGATATTTAGCGGATTCATCACCTGTTTTTCAAAATTTTTTTACGACCTTTTATATTCACCCAAATGTATTGTAAAGACGTGTTTTAGATGTAAAATAATGTGAACTTAACGTTAAAAATATAAAAAGTATGATTAGTTTAATAGAAATGACTTTAAACGATATTTAGCGGAATTATCACCATTTTTTACCAAATTTTTTCCCAAATTTTTTTTCTATTTTTTTATTCACCCAAATGTATTGTAAATACGTGTTTTAGATGTAAAATAATGTGAACTTAACGTTAAAAATATAAAAAGTATGATTAGTTTAATAGAAATGACTTAAGACGATATTTAGCGGATTCATCACCTGTTTTTCAAAATTTTTTTACGACCTTTTATATTCACCCAAATGTATTGTAAAGACGTGTTTTAGATGTAAAATAATGTGAACTTAACGTTAAAAATATAAAAAGTATGATTAGTTTAATAGAAATGACTTAAGACGATAGTTAGCGGATTCATCACCTGTTTTTCAAAATTTTTTTACGACCTTTTATATTCACCCAAATGTATTGTAAAGACGTGTTTTAGATGTAAAATTATGTGAACTTAACGATAAAAATATAAAAAGTATGATTAGTTCAATACAAATGACTTTAAACGATATTTAGCGGAATTATCACCATTTTTTACCAAATTTTTTCCCAAATTTTTTTTCTATTTTTGTATTCACCCAAATGTATTGTAAATACGTGTTTTAGATGTAAAATAATGTGAACTTAACGTTAAAAATATAAAAAGTATGATTAGTTTAATAGAAATGACTTAAGACGATATTTAGCGGAATTATCACCATTTTTTACAAAATTTTTTCCCAAATTTTTTTTCTATTTTTTGTATTCACCCAAATGTATTGTAAATACGTGTTTTAGATGTAAAATATAGTGAACTTAACGTTAAAAATATAAAAAGTATGATTAGTTTAATATAAATGACTTAAGACGATATTTAGCGGATTCATCACCTGTTTTTCAAAGTTTTTTTACGACCTTTTATATTCACCCAAATGTATTGTAAAGACGTGTTTTATTTGTAAAATTATGTGAACTTAACGATAAAAATATAAAAAGTATGATTAGTTCAATACAAATGACATTAAACGATATTTAGCGGAATTATCACCATTTTTTACAAAATTTTTTCCCAAATTTTTTTTCTATTTTTTGTATTCACCCAAATGTATTGTAAATACGTGTTTTAGATGTAAAATATAGTGAACTTAACGTTAAAAATATAAAAAGTATGATTAGTTTAATATAAATGACTTAAGACGATATTTAGCGGATTCATCACCTGTTTTTCAAAGTTTTTTTACGACCTTTTATATTCACCCAAATGTATTGTAAAGACGTGTTTTAGATGTAAAATTATGTGAACTTAACGATAAAAATATAAAAAGTATGATTAGTTCAATACAAATGACTTTAAACGATATTTAGCGGAATCATCACAATTTATTACCAAATTTTTTCCCAAATGTTTTTTCTATTTTTTGTATTCACCCAAATGTATTGTAAATACGTGTTTTAGATGTAAAATAATGTGAACTTAACGTTAAAAATATAAAAAGTATGATTAGTTTAATAGAAATGACTTAAGACGATATTTAGCGGATTCATCACCTGTTTTTCAAAATTTTTTTACGACCTTTTATATTCACCCAAATGTATTGTAAAGACGTGTTTTAGATGTAAAATTATGTGAACTTAACGATAAAAATATAAAAAGTATGATTAGTTCAATACAAATGACTTTAAACGATATTTAGCGGAATTATCACCATTTTTTACCAAATTTTTTCCCAAATTTTTTTTCTATTTTTTTATTCACCCAAATGTATTGTAAATACGTGTTTTAGATGTAAAATAATGTGAACTTAACGTTAAAAATATAAAAAGTATGATTAGTTTAATAGAAATGACTTAAGACGATATTTAGCGGATTCATCACCTGTTTTTCAAAATTTTTTTACGACCTTTTATATTCACCCAAATGTATTGTAAAGACGTGTTTTAGATGTAAAATAATGTGAACTTAACGTTAAAAATATAAAAAGTATGATTAGTTTAATAGAAATGACTTAAGACGATAGTTAGCGGATTCATCACCTGTTTTTCAAAATTTTTTTACGACCTTTTATATTCACCCAAATGTATTGTAAAGACGTGTTTTAGATGTAAAATTATGTGAACTTAACGATAAAAATATAAAAAGTATGATTAGTTCAATACAAATGACTTTAAACGATATTTAGCGGAATTATCACCATTTTTTACCAAATTTTTTCCCAAATTTTTTTTCTATTTTTGTATTCACCCAAATGTATTGTAAATACGTGTTTTAGATGTAAAATAATGTGAACTTAACGTTAAAAATATAAAAAGTATGATTACTTTAATAGAAATGACTTAAGACGATATTTAGCGGAATTATCACCATTTTTTACAAAATTTTTTCCCAAATTTTTTTTCTATTTTTTGTATTCACCCAAATGTATTGTAAATACGTGTTTTAGATGTAAAATATAGTGAACTTAACGTTAAAAATATAAAAAGTATGATTAGTTTAATATAAATGACTTAAGACGATATTTAGCGGATTCATCACCTGTTTTTCAAAGTTTTTTTACGACCTTTTATATTCACCCAAATGTATTGTAAAGACGTGTTTTAGATGTAAAATTATGTGAACTTAACGATAAAAATATAAAAAGTATGATTAGTTCAATACAAATGACTTTAAACGATATTTAGCGGAATTATCACAATTTATTACCAAATTTTTTCCCAAATGTTTTTTCTATTTTTTGTATTCACCCAAATGTATTGTAAATACGTGTTTTAGATGTAAAATAATGTGAACTTAACGTTAAAAATATAAAAAGTATGATTAGTTTAATAGAAATGACTTAAGGCGATATTTAGCGGATTCATCACCTGTTTTTCAAAATTTTTTTACGACCTTTTATATTCACCCAAATGTATTGTAAAGACGTGTTTTAGATGTAAATTTATGTGAACTTAACGATAAAAATATAAAAAGTATGATTAGTTCAATACAAATGACTTTAAACGATATTTAGCGGAATTATCACCATTTTTTACCAAATTTTTTCCCAAATTTTTTTTCTATTTTTTTATTCACCCAAATGTATTGTAAATACGTGTTTTAGATGTAAAATAATGTGAACTTAACGTTAAAAATATAAAAAGTATGATAAGTTTAATAGAAATGACTTAAGACGATATTTAGCGGATTCATCACCTGTTTTTCAAAATTTTTTTACGACCTTTTATATTCACCCAAATGTATTGTAAAGACGTGTTTTAGATGTAAAATTATGTGAACTTAACGATAAAAATATAAAAAGTATGATTAGTTCAATACAAATGACTTTAAACGATATTTAGCGGAATTATCACAATTTTTTACCAAATTTTTTTTCTATTTTTGTATTCACCCAAATGTATTGTAAATACGTGTTTTAGATGTAAAATAATGTGAACTTAACGTTAAAAATATAAAAAGTATGATTAGTTTAATAGAAATGACTTAAGACGATATTTAGCGGATTCATCACCTGTTTTTCAAAATTTTTTTACGACCTTTTATATTCACCCAAATGTATTGTACAGACGTGTTTTAGATGTAAAATTATGTGAACTTAACGATAAAAATATAAAAATTATGATTAGTTCAATACAAATGACTTTAAACGATATTTAGCGGAATTATCACCATTTTTTACCAAATTTTTTCCCAAATTTTTTTTCTATTTTTGTATTCACCCAAATGTATTGTAAATACGTGTTTTAGATGTAAAATAATGTGAACTTAACGATAAAAATATAAAAAGTATGATTAGTTTAATAGAAATGACTTAAGACGATATTTAGCGGATTCATCACCTGTTTTTCAAAATTTTTTTACGACCTTTTATATTCACCCAAATGTATTGTAAAGACGTGTTTTAGATGTAAAATAATGTGAACTTAACGTTAAAAATATAAAAAGTATGATTAGTTTAATAGAAATGACTTAAGACGATATTTAGCGGATTCATCACCTGTTTTTCAAAATTTTTTTACGACCTTTTATATTCACCCAAATGTATTGTAAAGACGTGTTTTAGATGTAAATTTATGTGAACTTAACGATAAAAATATAAAAAGTATGATTAGTTCAATACAAATGACTTTAAACGATATTTAGCGGAATTATCACCATTTTTTACCAAATTTTTTCCCAAATTTTTTTTCTATTTTTTTATTCACCCAAATGTATTGTAAATACGTGTTTTAGATGTAAAATAATGTGAACTTAACGTTAAAAATATAAAAAGTATGATTAGTTTAATAGAAATGACTTAAGACGATATTTAGCGGATTCATCACCTGTTTTTCAAAATTTTTTTACGACCTTTTATATTCACCCAAATGTATTGTAAAGACGTGTTTTAGATGTAAAATAATGTGAACTTAACGTTAAAAATATAAAAAGTATGATTAGTTTAATAGAAATGAATTAAGACGATAGTTAGCGGATTCATCACCTGTTTTTCAAAATTTTTTTACGACCTTTTATATTCACCCAAATGTATTGTAAAGACGTGTTTTAGATGTAAAATTATGTGAACTTAACGATAAAAATATAAAAAGTATGATTAGTTCAATACAAATGACTTTAAACGATATTTAGCGGAATTATCACCATTTTTTACCAAATTTTTTCCCAAATTTTTTTTCTATTTTTGTATTCACCCAAATGTATTGTAAATACGTGTTTTAGATGTAAAATAATGTGAACTTAACGTTAAAAATATAAAAAGTATGATTAGTTTAATAGAAATGACTTAAGACGATATTTAGCGGAATTATCACCATTTTTTACAAAATTTTTTCCCAAATTTTTTTTCTATTTTTTGTATTCACCCAAATGTATTGTAAATACGTGTTTTAGATGTAAAATATAGTGAACTTAACGTTAAAAATATAAAAAGTATGATTAGTTTAATATAAATGACTTAAGACGATATTTAGCGGATTCATCACCTGTTTTTCAAAGTTTTTTTACGACCTTTTATATTCACCCAAATGTATTGTAAAGACGTGTTTTATTTGTAAAATTATGTGAACTTAACGATAAAAATATAAAAAGTATGATTAGTTCAATACAAATGACATTAAACGATATTTAGCGGAATTATCACCATTTTTTACCAAATTTTTTCCCAAATTTTTTTTCTATTTTTTGTATTCACCCAAATGTATTGTAAATACGTGTTTTAGATGTAAAATATAGTGAACTTAACGTTAAAAATATAAAAAGTATGATTAGTTTAATATAAACGACTTAAGACGATAGTTAGCGGATTCATCACCTGTTTTTCAAAATTTTTTTACGACCTTTTATATTCACCCAAATGTATTGTAAAGACGTGTTTTAGATGTAAAATTATGTGAACTTAACGATAAAAATATAAAAAGTATGATTAGTTCAATACAAATGACTTTAAACGATATTTAGCGGAATTATCACCATTTTTTACCAAATTTTTTCCCAAATTTTTTTTCTATTTTTGTATTCACCCAAATGTATTGTAAATACGTGTTTTAGATGTAAAATAATGTGAACTTAACGTTAAAAATATAAAAAGTATGATTAGTTTAATAGAAATGACTTAAGACGATATTTAGCGGAATTATCACCATTTTTTACAAAATTTTTTCCCAAATTTTTTTTTTATTTTTTGTATTCACCCAAATGTATTGTAAATACGTGTTTTAGATGTAAAATATAGTGAACTTAACGTTAAAAATATAAAAAGTATGATTAGTTTAATATAAATGACTTAAGACGATATTTAGCGGATTCATCACCTGTTTTTCAAAGTTTTTTTACGACCTTTTATATTCACCCAAATGTATTGTAAAGACGTGTTTTAGATGTAAAATTATGTGAACTTAACGATAAAAATATAAAAAGTATGATTAGTTCAATACAAATGACTTTAAACGATATTTAGCGGAATTATCACAATTTATTACCAAATTTTTTCCCAAATGTTTTTTCTATTTTTTGTATTCACCCAAATGTATTGTAAATACGTGTTTTAGATGTAAAATAATGTGAACTTAACGTTAAAAATATAAAAAGTATGATTAGTTTAATAGAAATGACTTAAGACGATATTTAGCGGATTCATCACCTGTTTTTCAAAATTTTTTTACGACCTTTTATATTCACCCAAATGTATTGTAAAGACGTGTTTTAGATGTAAAATTATGTGAACTTAACGATAAAAATATAAAAAGTATGATTAGTTCAATACAAATGACTTTAAACGATATTTAGCGGAATTATCACCATTTTTTACCAAATTTTTTCCCAAATTTTTTTTCTATTTTTGTATTCACCCAAATGTATTGTAAATACGTGTTTTAGATGTAAAATAATGTGAACTTAACGTTAAAAATATAAAAAGTATGATTAGTTTAATAGAAATGACTTAAGACGATATTTAGCGGATTCATCACCTGTTTTTCAAAATTTTTTTACGACCTTTTATATTCACCCAAATGTATTGTAAAGACGTGTTTTAGATGTAAAATAATGTGAACTTAACGTTAAAAATATAAAAAGTATGATTACTTTAATAGAAATGACTTAAGACGATATTTAGCGGAATTATCACCATTTTTTACAAAATTTTTTCCCAAATTTTTTTTCTATTTTTTGTATTCACCCAAATGTATTGTAAAGACGTGTTTTAGATGTAAAATAATGTGAACTTAACGTTAAAAATATAAAAAGTATGATTAGTTTAATAGAAATGACTTAAGACGATATTTAGCGGATTCATCACCTGTTTTTCAAAATTTTTTTACGACCTTTTATATTCACCCAAATGTATTGTAAAGACGTGTTTTAGATGTAAATTTATGTGAACTTAACGATAAAAATATAAAAAGTATGATTAGTTCAATACAAATGACTTTAAACGATATTTAGCGGAATTATCACCATTTTTTAACAAATTTTTTCCCAAATTTTTTTTCTATTTTTTTATTCACCCAAATGTATTGTAAATACGTGTTTTAGATGTAAAATAATGTGAACTTAACGTTAAAAATATAAAAAGTATGATTAGTTTAATAGAAATGACTTAAGACGATATTTAGCGGATTCATCACCTGTTTTTCAAAATTTTTTTACGACCTTTTATATTCACCCAAATGTATTGTAAAGACGTGTTTTAGATGTAAAATAATGTGAACATAACGTTAAAAATATAAAAAGTATGATTAGTTTAATAGAAATGACTTAAGACGATATTTAGCGGATTCATCACCTGTTTTTCAAAATTTTTTTACGACCTTTTATATTCACCCAAATGTATTGTAAAGACGTGTTTTATTTGTAAAATTATGTGAACTTAACGATAAAAATATAAAAAGTATGATTAGTTCAATACAAATGACATTAAACGATATTTAGCGGAATTATCACCATTTTTTACAAAATTTTTTCCCAAATTTTTTTTCTATTTTTTGTATTCACCCAAATGTATTGTAAATACGTGTTTTAGATGTAAAATATAGTGAACTTAACGTTAAAAATATAAAAAGTATGATTAGTTTAATATAAATGACTTAAGACGATATTTAGCGGATTCATCACCTGTTTTTCAAAGTTTTTTTACGACCTTTTATATTCACCCAAATGTATTGTAAAGACGTGTTTTAGATGTAAAATTATGTGAACTTAACGATAAAAATATAAAAAGTATGATTAGTTCAATACAAATGACTTTAAACGATATTTAGCGGAATTATCACAATTTATTACCAAATTTTTTCCCAAATGTTTTTTCTATTTTTTGTATTCACCCAAATGTATTGTAAATACGTGTTTTAGATGTAAAATAATGTGAACTTAACGTTAAAAATATAAAAAGTATGATTAGTTTAATAGAAATGACTTAAGACGATATTTAGCGGATTCATCACCTGTTTTTCAAAATTTTTTTACGACCTTTTATATTCACCCAAATGTATTGTAAAGACGTGTTTTAGATGTAACTTTATGTGAACTTAACGATAAAAATATAAAAAGTATGATTAGTTCAATACAAATGACTTTAAACGATATTTAGCGGAATTATCACCATTTTTTACCAAATTTTTTCCCAAATTTTTTTTCTATTTTTTGTATTCACCCAAATGTATTGTAAATACGTGTTTTAGATGTAAAATATAGTGAACTTAACGTTAAAAATATAAAAAGTATGATTAGTTTAATAGAAATGACTTAAGACGATATTTAGCGGATTCATCACCTGTTTTTCAAAATTTTTTTACGACCTTTTATATTCACCCAAATGTATTGTAAAGACGTGTTTTATTTGTAAAATTATGTGAACTTAACGATAAAAATATAAAAAGTATGATTAGTTCAATACAAATGACATTAAACGATATTTAGCGGAATTATCACCATTTTTTACAAAATTTTTTCCCAAATTTTTTTTCTATTTTTTGTATTCACCCAAATGTATTGTAAATACGTGTTTTAGATGTAAAATATAGTGAACTTAACGTTAAAAATATAAAAAGTATGATTAGTTTAATATAAATGACTTAAGACGATATTTAGCGGATTCATCACCTGTTTTTCAAAGTTTTTTTACGACCTTTTATATTCACCCAAATGTATTGTAAAGACGTGTTTTAGATGTAAAATTATGTGAACTTAACGATAAAAATATAAAAAGTATGATTAGTTCAATACAAATGACTTTAAACGATATTTAGCGGAATTATCACAATTTATTACCAAATTTTTTCCCAAATGTTTTTTCTATTTTTTGTATTCACCCAAATGTATTGTAAATACGTGTTTTAGATGTAAAATAATGTGAACTTAACGTTAAAAATATAAAAAGTATGATTAGTTTAATAGAAATGACTTAAGACGATATTTAGCGGATTCATCACCTGTTTTTCAAAATTTTTTTACGACCTTTTATATTCACCCAAATGTATTGTAAAGACGTGTTTTAGATGTAACTTTATGTGAACTTAACGATAAAAATATAAAAAGTATGATTAGTTCAATACAAATGACTTTAAACGATATTTAGCGGAATTATCACCATTTTTTACCAAATTTTTTCCCAAATTTTTTTTCTATTTTTTGTATTCACCCAAATGTATTGTAAATACGTGTTTTAGATGTAAAATATAGTGAACTTAACGTTAAAAATATAAAAAGTATGATTAGTTTAATATAAATGACTTAAGACGATATTTAGCGGATTCATCACCTGTTTTTCAAAGTTTTTTTACGACCTTTTATATTCACCCAAATGTATTGTAAAGACGTGTTTTAGATGTAAAATTATGTGAACTTAACGATAAAAATATAAAAAGTATGATTAGTTCAATACAAATGACTTTAAACGATATTTAGCGGAATTATCACAATTTATTACCAAATTTTTTCCCAAATGTTTTTTCTATTTTTTGTATTCACCCAAATGTATTGTAAATACGTGTTTTAGATGTAAAATAATGTGAACTTAACGTTAAAAATATAAAAAGTATGATTAGTTTAATAGAAATGACTTAAGACGATATTTAGCGGATTCATCACCTGTTTTTCAAAATTTTTTTACGACCTTTTATATTCACCCAAATGTATTGTAAAGACGTGTTTTAGATGTAAATTTATGTGAACTTAACGATAAAAATATAAAAAGTATGATTAGTTCAATACAAATGACTTTAAACGATATTTAGCGGAATTATCACCATTTTTTACCAAATTTTTTCCCAAATTTTTTTTCTATTTTTTTATTCACCCAAATGTATTGTAAATACGTGTTTTAGATGTAAAATAATGTGAACTTAACGTTAAAAATATAAAAAAGTATGATTAGTTTAATAGAAATGACTTAAGACGATATTAAGCGGATTCATCACCTGTTTTTCAAAATTTTTTTACGACCTTTTATATTCACCCAAATGTATTGTAAAGACGTGTTTTAGATGTAAAATAATGTGAACTTAACGTTAAAAATATAAAAAGTATGATTAGTTTAATAGAAATGACTTAAGACGATATTTAGCGGATTCATCACCTGTTTTTCAAAATTTTTTTACGACCTTTTATATTCACCCAAATGTATTGTAAAGACGTGTTTTAGATGTAAATTTATGTGAACTTAACGATAAAAATATAAAAAGTATGATTAGTTCAATACAAATGACTTTAAACGATATTTAGCGGAATTATCACCATTTTTTAACAAATTTTTTCCCAAATTTTTTTTCTATTTTTTTATTCACCCAAATGTATTGTAAATACGTGTTTTAGATGTAAAATAATGTGAACTTAACGTTAAAAATATAAAAAGTATGATTAGTTTAATAGAAATGACTTAAGACGATATTTAGCGGATTCATCACCTGTTTTTCAAAATTTTTTTACGACCTTTTATATTCACCCAAATGTATTGTAAAGACGTGTTTTAGATGTAAAATAATGTGAACATAACGTTAAAAATATAAAAAGTATGATTAGTTTAATAGAAATGACTTAAGACGATAGTTAGCGGATTCATCACCTGTTTTTCAAAATTTTTTTACGACCTTTTATATTCACCCAAATGTATTGTAAAGACGTGTTTTAGATGTAAAATTATGTGAACTTAACGATAAAAATATAAAAAGTATGATTAGTTCAATACAAATGACTTTAAACGATATTTAGCGGAATTATCACCATTTTTTACCAAATTTTTTCCCAAATTTTTTTTCTATTTTTGTATTCACCCAAATGTATTGTAAATACGTGTTTTAGATGTAAAATAATGTGAACTTAACGTTAAAAATATAAAAAGTATGATTAGTTTAATAGAAATGACTTAAGACGATATTTAGCGGAATTATCACCATTTTTTACAAAATTTTTTCCCAAATTTTTTTTCTATTTTTTGTATTCACCCAAATGTATTGTAAATACGTGTTTTAGATGTAAAATATAGTGATCTTAACGTTAAAAATATAAAAAGTATGATTAGTTTAATAGAAATGACTTAAGACGATATTTAGCGGATTCATCACCTGTTTTTCAAAATTTTTTTACGACCTTTTATATTCACCCAAATGTATTGTAAAGACGTGTTTTATTTGTAAAATTATGTGAACTTAACGATAAAAATATAAAAAGTATGATTAGTTCAATACAAATGACTTAAGACGATATTTAGCGGATTCATCACCTGTTTTTCAAAGTTTTTTTACGACCTTTTATATTCACCCAAATGTATTGTAAAGACGTGTTTTAGATGTAAAATTATGTGAACTTAACGATAAAAATATAAAAAGTATGATTAGTTCAATACAAATGACATTAAACGATATTTAGCGGAATTATCACCATTTTTTACAAAATTTTTTCCCAAATTTTTTTTCTATTTTTTGTATTCACCCAAATGTATTGTAAATACGTGTTTTAGATGTAAAATATAGTGAACTTAACGTTAAAAATATAAAAAGTATGATTAGTTTAATAGAAATGACTTAAGACGATAGTTAGCGGATTCATCACCTGTTTTTCAAAATTTTTTTACGACCTTTTATATTCACCCAAATGTATTGTAAAGACGTGTTTTAGATGTAAAATTATGTGAACTTAACGATAAAAATATAAAAAGTATGATTAGTTCAATACAAATGACTTTAACGATATTTAGCGGAATTATCACCATTTTTTACCAAATTTTTTTTCTATTTTTGTATTCACCCAAATGTATTGAAAATACGTGTTTTAGATGTAAAATAATGTGAACTTAACGTTAAAAATATAAAAAGTATGATTAGTTTAATAGAAATGACTTAAGACGATATTTAGCGGAATTATCACCATTTTTTACAAAATTTTTTCCCAAATTTTTTTTCTATTTTTTGTATTCACCCAAATGTATTGTAAATACGTGTTTTAGATGTAAAATATAGTGAACTTAACGTTAAAAATATAAAAAGTATGATTAGTTTAATATAAATGACTTAAGACGATATTTAGCGGATTCATCACCTGTTTTTCAAAGTTTTTTTACGACCTTTTATATTCACCCAAATGTATTGTAAAGACGTGTTTTATTTGTAAAATTATGTGAACTTAACGATAAAAATATAAAAAGTATGATTAGTTCAATACAAATGACTTAAGACGATATTTAGCGGATTCATCACCTGTTTTTCAAAGTTTTTTTACGACCTTTTATATTCACCCAAATGTATTGTAAAGACGTGTTTTAGATGTAAAATTATGTGAACTTAACGATAAAAATATAAAAAGTATGATTAGTTCAATACAAATGACATTAAACGATATTTAGCGGAATTATCACCATTTTTTACAAAATTTTTTCCCAAATTTTTTTTCTATTTTTTGTATTCACCCAAATGTATTGTAAATACGTGTTTTAGATGTAAAATATAGTGAACTTAACGTTAAAAATATAAAAAGTATGATTAGTTTAATATAAATGACTTAAGACGATATTTAGCGGATTCATCACCTGTTTTTCAAAGTTTTTTTACGACCTTTTATATTCACCCAAATGTATTGTAAAGACGTGTTTTATATGTAAAATTATTTGAACTTAACGATAAAAATATAAAAAGTATGATTAGTTCAATACAAATGACTTAAGACGATATTTAGCGGATTCATCACCTGTTTTTCAAAGTTTTTTTACGACCTTTTATATTCACCCAAATGTATTGTAAAGACGTGTTTTAGATGTAAAATTATGTGAACTTAACGATAAAAATATAAAAAGTATGATTAGTTCAATACAAATGACATTAAACGATATTTAGCGGAATTATCACCATTTTTTACAAAATTTTTTCCCAAATTTTTTTTCTATTTTTTGTATTCACCCAAATGTATTGTAAATACGTGTTTTAGATGTAAAATATAGTGAACTTAACGTTAAAAATATAAAAAGTATGATTAGTTTAATATAAATGACTTAAGACGATATTTAGCGGATTCATCACCTGTTTTTCAAAGTTTTTTTACGACCTTTTATATTCACCCAAATGTATTGTAAAGACGTGTTTTATATGTAAAATTATTTGAACTTAACGATAAAAATATAAAAAGTATGATTAGTTCAATACAAATGACTTAAGACGATATTTAGCGGATTCATCACCTGTTTTTCAAAGTTTTTTTACGACCTTTTATATTCACCCAAATGTATTGTAAAGACGTGTTTTAGATGTAAAATTATGTGAACTTAACGATAAAAATATAAAAAGTATGATTAGTTCAATACAAATGACATTAAACGATATTTAGCGGAATTATCACCATTTTTTACAAAATTTTTTCCCAAATTTTTTTTCTATTTTTTGTATTCACCCAAATGTATTGTAAATACGTGTTTTAGATGTAAAATATAGTGAACTTAACGTTAAAAATATAAAAAGTATGATTAGTTTAATAGAAATGACTTAAGACGATAGTTAGCGGATTCATCACCTGTTTTTCAAAATTTTTTTACGACCTTTTATATTCACCCAAATGTATTGTAAAGACGTGTTTTAGATGTAAAATTATGTGAACTTAACGATAAAAATATAAAAAGTATGATTAGTTCAATACAAATGACTTTAACGATATTTAGCGGAATTATCACCATTTTTTACCAAATTTTTTTTCTATTTTTGTATTCACCCAAATGTATTGTAAATACGTGTTTTAGATGTAAAATAATGTGAACTTAACGTTAAAAATATAAAAAGTATGATTAGTTTAATAGAAATGACTTAAGACGATATTTAGCGGAATTATTACCATTTTTTACAAAATTTTTTCCCAAATTTTTTTTCTATTTTTTGTATTCACCCAAATGTATTGTAAATACGTGTTTTAGATGTAAAATATAGTGAACTTAACGTTAAAAATATAAAAAGTATGATTAGTTTAATATAAATGACTTAAGACGATATTTAGCGGATTCATCACCTGTTTTTCAAAGTTTTTTTACGACCTTTTATATTCACCCAAATGTATTGTAAAGACGTGTTTTATTTGTAAAATTATGTGAACTTAACGATAAAAATATAAAAAGTATGATTAGTTCAATACAAATGACTTAAGACGATATTTAGCGGATTCATCACCTGTTTTTCAATGTTTTTTTACGACCTTTTATATTCACCCAAATGTATTATAAAGACGTGTTTTAGATGTAAAATTATGTGAACTTAACGATAAAAATATAAAAAGTATGATTAGATCAATACAAATGACATTAAACGATATTTAGCGGAATTAACACCATTTTTTACAAAATTTTTTCCCAAATTTTTTTTCTATTTTTTGTATTCACCCAAATGTATTGTAAATACGTGTTTTAGATGTAAAATATAGTGAACTTAACGTTAAAAATATAAAAAGTATGATTAGTTTAATATAAATGACTTAAGACGATATTTAGCGGATTCATCACCTGTTTTTCAAAGTTTTTTTACGACCTTTTATATTCACCCAAATGTATTGTAAACACGTGTTTTATTTGTAAAATTATGTGAACTTAACGATAAAAATATAAAAAGTATGATTAGTTCAATACAAATGACTTAAGACGATATTTAGCGGATTCATCACCTGTTTTTCAAAGTTTTTTTACGACCTTTTATATTCACCCAAATGTATTGTAAAGACGTGTTTTAGATGTAAAATTATGTGAACTTAACGATAAAAATATAAAAAGTATGATTAGTTCAATACAAATGACATTAAACGATATTTAGCGGAATTATCACCATTTTTTACAAAATTTTTTCCCAAATTTTTTTTCTATTTTTTGTATTCACCCAAATGTATTGTAAATACGTGTTTTAGATGTAAAATATAGTGAACTTAACGTTAAAAATATAAAAAGTATGATTAGTTTAATATAAATGACTTAAGACGATATTTAGCGGATTCATCACCTGTTTTTCAAAGTTTTTTTACGACCTTTTATATTCACCCAAATGTATTGTAAACACGTGTTTTATTTGTAAAATTATGTGAACTTAACGATAAAAATATAAAAAGTATGATTAGTTCAATACAAATGACTTAAGACGATATTTAGCGGATTCATCACCTGTTTTTCAAAGTTTTTTTACGACCTTTTATATTCACCCAAATGTATTGTAAAGACGTGTTTTAGATGTAAAATTATGTGAACTTAACGATAAAAATATAAAAAGTATGATTAGTTCAATACAAATGACATTAAACGATATTTAGCGGAATTATCACCATTTTTTACAAAATTTTTTCCCAAATTTTTTTTCTATTTTTTGTATTCACCCAAATGTATTGTAAATACGTGTTTTAGATGTAAAATATAGTGAACTTAACGTTAAAAATATAAAAAGTATGATTAGTTTAATAGAAATGACTTAAGACGATAGTTAGCGGATTCATCACCTGTTTTTCAAAATTTTTTTACGACCTTTTATATTCACCCAAATGTATTGTAAAGACGTGTTTTAGATGTAAAATTATGTGAACTTAACGATAAAAATATAAAAAGTATGATTAGTTCAATACAAATGACTTTAACGATATTTAGCGGAATTATCACCATTTTTTACCAAATTTTTTTTCTATTTTTGTATTCACCCAAATGTATTGTAAATACGTGTTTTAGATGTAAAATAATGTGAACTTAACGTTAAAAATATAAAAAGTATGATTAGTTTAATAGAAATGACTTAAGACGATATTTAGCGGAATTATCACCATTTTTTACAAAATTTTTTCCCAAATTTTTTTTCTATTTTTTGTATTCACCCAAATGTATTGTAAATACGTGTTTTAGATGTAAAATATAGTGAACTTAACGTTAAAAATATAAAAAGTATGATTAGTTTAATATAAATGACTTAAGACGATATTTAGCGGATTCATCACCTGTTTTTCAAAGTTTTTTTACGACCTTTTATATTCACCCAAATGTATTGTAAAGACGTGTTTTATTTGTAAAATTATGTGAACTTAACGATAAAAATATAAAAAGTATGATTAGTTCAATACAAATGACTTAAGACGATATTTAGCGGATTCATCACCTGTTTTTCAATGTTTTTTTACGACCTTTTATATTCACCCAAATGTATTATAAAGACGTGTTTTAGATGTAAAATTATGTGAACTTAACGATAAAAATATAAAAAGTATGATTAGATCAATACAAATGACATTAAACGATATTTAGCGGAATTAACACCATTTTTTACAAAATTTTTTCCCAAATTTTTTTTCTATTTTTTGTATTCACCCAAATGTATTGTAAATACGTGTTTTAGATGTAAAATATAGTGAACTTAACGTTAAAAATATAAAAAGTATGATTAGTTTAATATAAATGACTTAAGACGATATTTAGCGGATTCATCACCTGTTTTTCAAAGTTTTTTTACGACCTTTTATATTCACCCAAATGTATTGTAAACACGTGTTTTATTTGTAAAATTATGTGAACTTAACGATAAAAATATAAAAAGTATGATTAGTTCAATACAAATGACTTAAGACGATATTTAGCGGATTCATCACCTGTTTTTCAAAGTTTTTTTACGACCTTTTATATTCACCCAAATGTATTGTAAAGACGTGTTTTAGATGTAAAATTATGTGAACTTAACGATAAAAATATAAAAAGTATGATTAGTTCAATACAAATGACATTAAACGATATTTAGCGGAATTATCACCATTTTTTACAAAATTTTTTCCCAAATTTTTTTTCTATTTTTTGTATTCACCCAAATGTATTGTAAATACGTGTTTTAGATGTAAAATATAGTGAACTTAACGTTAAAAATATAAAAAGTATGATTAGTTTAATATAAATGACTTAAGACGATATTTAGCGGATTCATCACCTGTTTTTCAAAGTTTTTTTACGACCTTTTATATTCACCCAAATGTATTGTAAAGACGTGTTTTATATGTAAAATTATGTGAACTTAACGATAAAAATATAAAAAGTATGATTAGTTTAATATAAATGACTTAAGACGATATTTAGCGGATTCATCACCTGTTTTTCAAAGTTTTTTTACGACCTTTTATATTCACCCAAATGTATTGTAAAGACGTGTTTTATATGTAAAATTATGTGAACTTAACGATAAAAATATAAAAACTATGATTAGTTCAATACAAATGACTTAAGACGATATTTAGCGTATTCATCACCTGTTTTTCAAAGTTTTTTTACGACCTTTTATATTCACCCAAATGTATTGTAAAGACGTGTTTTAGATGTAAAATTATGTGAACTTAACGATAAAAATATAAAAAGTATGATTAGTTCAATACAAATGACTTTAAACGATATTTAGCGGAATTATCACAATTTATTACCAAATTTTTTCCCAAATGTTTTTTCTATTTTTTGTATTCACCCAAATGTATTGTAAATACGTGTTTTAGATGTAAAATAATGTGAACTTAACGTTAAAAATATAAAAAGTATGATTAGTTTAATAGAAATGACTTAAGACGATATTTAGCGGATTCATCACCTGTTTTTCAAAATTTTTTTACGACCTTTTATATTCACCCAAATGTATTGTAAAGACGTGTTTTAGATGTAAATTTATGTGAACTTAACGATAAAAATATAAAAAGTATGATTAGTTCAATACAAATGACTTTAAACGATATTTAGCGGAATTATCACCATTTTTTACCAAATTTTTTCCCAAATTTTTTTTCTATTTTTTTATTCACCCAAATGTATTGTAAATACGTGTTTTAGATGTAAAATAATGTGAACTTAACGTTAAAAATATAAAAAGTATGATTAGTTTAATAGAAATGACTTAAGACGATATTTAGCGGATTCATCACCTGTTTTTCAAAATTTTTTTACGACCTTTTATATTCACCCAAATGTATTGTAAAGACGTGTTTTAGATGTAAAATAATGTGAACTTAACGTTAAAAATATAAAAAGTATGATTAGTTTAATAGAAATGACTTAAGACGATATTTAGCGGAATTATCACCATTTTTTACAAAATTTTTTCCCAAATTTTTTTTCTATTTTTTGTATTCACCCAAATGTATTGTAAATACGTGTTTTAGATGTAAAATATAGTGATCTTAACGTTAAAAATATAAAAAGTATGATTAGTTTAATAGAAATGACTTAAGACGATATTTAGCGGATTCATCACCTGTTTTTCAAAATTTTTTTACGACCTTTTATATTCACCCAAATGTATTATAAAGACGTGTTTTAGATGTAAAATAATGTGAACTTAACGTTAAAAATATAAAAAGTATGATTAGTTTAATAGAAATGACTTAAGACGATAGTTAGCGGATTCATCACCTGTTTTTCAAAATTTTTTTACGACCTTTTATATTCACCCAAATGTATTGTAAAGACGTGTTTTAGATGTAAAATTATGTGAACTTAACGATAAAAATATAAAAAGTATGATTAGTTCAATACAAATGACTTTAAACGATATTTAGCGAAATTATCACCATTTTTTACCAAATTTTTTCCCAAATTTTTTTTCTATTTTTGTATTCACCCAAATGTATTGTAAATACGTGTTTTAGATGTAAAATAATGTGAACTTAACGTTAAAAATATAAAAAGTATGATTAGTTTAATAGAAATGACTTAAGACGATATTTAGCGGATTCATCACCTGTTTTTCAAAATTTTTTTACGACCTTTTATATTCACCCAAATGTATTGTAAAGACGTGTTTTAGATGTAAAATTATGTGAACTTAACGATAAAAATATAAAGAGTATGATTAGTTCAATACAAATGACTTTAAACGATATTTAGCGGAATTATCACAATTTTTTACCAAATTTTTTCCCAAATTTTTTTTCTATTTTTGTATTCACCCAAATGTATTGTAAATACGTGTTTTAGATGTAAAATAATGTGAACTTAACGTTAAAAATATAAAAAGTATGATTAGTTTAATAGAAATGACTTAAGACGATATTTAGCGGATTCATCACCTGTTTTTCAAAATTTTTTTACGACCTTTTATATTCACCCAAATGTATTGTAAAGACGTGTTTTAGATGTAAAATTATGTGAACTTAACGATAAAAATATAAAAATTATGATTAGTTCAATACAAATGACTTTAAACGATATTTAGCGGAATTATCACCATTTTTTACCAAATTTTTTCCCAAATTTTTTTTCTATTTTTGTATTCACCCAAATGTATTGTAAATACGTGTTTTAGATGTAAAATAATGTGAACTTAACGTTAAAAATATAAAAAGTATGATTAGTTTAATAGAAATGACTTAAGACGATATTTAGCGGATTCATCACCTGTTTTTCAAAATTTTTTTACGACCTTTTATATTCACCCAAATGTATTGTAAAGACGTGTTTTATTTGTAAAATTATGTGAACTTAACGATAAAAATATAAAAAGTATGATTAGTTCAATACAAATGACTTTAAACGATATTTAGCGGAATTATCACCATTTTTTACAAAATTTTTTCCCAAATTTTTTTTCTATTTTTTGTATTCACCCAAATGTATTGTAAATACGTGTTTTAGATGTAAAATATAGTGAACTTAACGTTAAAAATATAAAAAGTATGATTAGTTTAATATAAATGACTTAATACGATATTTAGCGGATTCATCACCTGTTTTTCAAAGTTTTTTTACGACCTTTTATATTCACCCAAATGTATTGTAAAGACGTGTTTTAGATGTAAAATTATGTGAACTTAACGATAAAAATATAAAAAGTATGATTAGTTCAATACAAATGACTTTAAACGATATTTAGCGGAATTATCACAATTTATTACCAAATTTTTTCCCAAATGTTTTTTCTATTTTTTGTATTCACCCAAATGTATTGTTAATACGTGTTTTAGATGTAAAATAATGTGAACTTAACGTTAAAAATATAAAAAGTATGATTAGTTTAATAGAAATGACTTAAGACGATATTTAGCGGATTCATCACCTGTTTTTCAAAATTTTTTTACGACCTTTTATATTCACCCAAATGTATTGTAAAGACGTGTTTTAGATGTAAATTTATGTGAACTTAACGATAAAAATATAAAAAGTATGATTAGTTCAATACAAATGACTTTAAACGATATTTAGCGGAATTATCACCATTTTTTACCAAATTTTTTCCCAAATTTTTTTTCTATTTTTTTATTCACCCAAATGTATTGTAAATACGTGTTTTAGATGTAAAATAATGTGAACTTAACGTTAAAAATATAAAAAGTATGATTAGTTTAATAGAAATGACTTAAGACGATATTTAGCGGATTCATCACCTGTTTTTCAAAATTTTTTTACGACCTTTTATATTCACCCAAATGTATTGTAAAGACGTGTTTTAGATGTAAAATAATGTGAACTTAACGTTAAAAATATAAAAAGTATGATTAGTTTAATAGAAATTACTTAAGACGATAGTTAGCGGATTCATCACCTGTTTTTCAAAATTTTTTTACGACCTTTTATATTCACCCAAATGTATTGTAAAGACGTGTTTTAGATGTAAAATTATGTGAACTTAACGATAAAAATATAAAAAGTATGATTAGTTCAATACAAATGACTTTAAACGATATTTAGCGGAATTATCACCATTTTTTACCAAATTTTTTCCCAAATTTTTTTTCTATTTTTGTATTCACCCAAATGTATTGTAAATACGTGTTTTAGATGTAAAATAATGTGAACTTAACGTTAAAAATATAAAAAGTATGATTAGTTTAATAGAAATGACTTAAGACGATATTTAGCGGATTCATCACCTGTTTTTCAAAATTTTTTTACGACCTTTTATATTCACCCAAATGTATTGTAAAGACGTGTTTTAGATGTAAAATTATGTGAACTTAACGATAAAAATATAAAAAGTATGATTAGTTCAATACAAATGACTTTAAACGATATTTAGCGGAATTATCACAATTTTTTACCAAATTTTTTCCCAAATTTTTTTTCTATTTTTGTATTCACCCAAATGTATTGTAAATACGTGTTTTAGATGTAAAATAATGTGAACTTAACGTTAAAAATATAAAAAGTATGATTAGTTTAATAGAAATGACTTAAGACGATATTTAGCGGATTCATCACCTGTTTTTCAAAATTTTTTTACGACCTTTTATATTCACCCAAATGTATTGTAAAGACGTGTTTTAGATGTAAAATTATGTGAACTTAACGATAAAAATATAAAAATTATGATTAGTTCAATACAAATGACTTTAAACGATATTTAGCGGAATTATCACCATTTTTTACCAAATTTTTTCCCAAATTTTTTTTCTATTTTTGTATTCACCCAAATGTATTGTAAATACGTGTTTTAGATGTAAAATAATGTGAACTTAACGTTAAAAATATAAAAAGTATGATTAGTTTAATAGAAATTACTTAAGACGATAGTTAGCGGATTCATCACCTGTTTTTCAAAATTTTTTTACGACCTTTTATATTCACCCAAATGTATTGTAAAGACGTGTTTTAGATGTAAAATTATGTGAACTTAACGATAAAAATATAAAAAGTATGATTAGTTCAATACAAATGACTTTAAACGATATTTAGCGGAATTATCACAATTTTTTACCAAATTTTTTCCCAAATTTTTTTTCTTTTTTTGTATTCACCCAAATGTATTGTAAATACGTGTTTAAGATGTAAAATAATGTGAACTTAACGTTAAAAATATAAAAAGTATGATTAGTTTAATAGAAATGACTTAAGACGATATTTAGCGGATTCATCACCTGTTTTTCAAAATTTTTTTACGACCTTTTATATTCACCCAAATGTATTATAAAGACGTGTTTTAGATGTAAAATAATGTGAACTTAACGTTAAAAATATAAAAAGTATGATTAGTTTAATAGAAATGACTTAAGACGATAGTTAGCGGATTCATCACCTGTTTTTCAAAATTTTTTTACGACCTTTTATATTCACCCAAATGTATTGTAAAGACGTGTTTTAGATGTAAAATTATGTGAACTTAACGATAAAAATATAAAAAGTATGATTAGTTCAATACAAATGACTTTAAACGATATTTAGCGGAATTATCACCATTTTTTACCAAATTTTTTCCCAAATTTTTTTTCTATTTTTGTATTCACCCAAATGTATTGTAAATACGTGTTTTAGATGTAAAATAATGTGAACTTAACGTTAAAAATATAAAAAGTATGATTAGTTTAATAGAAATGACTTAAGACGATATTTAGCGGATTCATCACCTGTTTTTCAAAATTTTTTTACGACCTTTTATATTCACCCAAATGTATTGTAAAGACGTGTTTTATTTGTAAAATTATGTGAACTTAACGATAAAAATATAAAAAGTATGATTAGTTCAATACAAATGACTTTAAACGATATTTAGCGGAATTATCACCATTTTTTACAAAATTTTTTCCCAAATTTTTTTTCTATTTTTTGTATTCACCCAAATGTATTGTAAATACGTGTTTTAGATGTAAATTATAGTGAACTTAACGTTAAAAATATAAAAAGTATGATTAGTTTAATATAAATGACTTAAGACGATATTTAGCGGATTCATCACCTGTTTTTCAAAGTTTTTTTACGACCTTTTATATTCACCCAAATGTATTGTAAAGACGTGTTTTAGATGTAAAATTATGTGAACTTAACGATAAAAATATAAAAAGTATGATTAGTTCAATACAAATGACTTTAAACGATATTTAGCGGAATTATCACAATTTTTTACCAAATTTTTTCCCAAATTTTTTTTCTATTTTTGTATTCACCCAAATGTATTGTAAATACGTGTTTTAGATGTAAAATAATGTGAACTTAACGTTAAAAATATAAAAAGTATGATTAGTTTAATAGAAATGACTTAAGACGATATTTAGCGGATTCATCACCTGTTTTTCAAAATTTTTTTACGACCTTTTATATTCACCCAAATGTATTGTAAAGACGTGTTTTAGATGTAAAATTATGTGAACTTAACGATAAAAATATAAAAATTATGATTAGTTCAATACAAATGACTTTAAACGATATTTAGCGGAATTATCACCATTTTTTACCAAATTTTTTCCCAAATTTTTTTTCTATTTTTGTATTCACCCAAATGTATTGTAAATACGTGTTTTAGATGTAAAATAATGTGAACTTAACGTTAAAAATATAAAAAGTATGATTAGTTTAATAGAAATGACTTAAGACGATATTTAGCGGATTCATCACCTGTTTTTCAAAATTTTTTTACGACCTTTTATATTCACCCAAATGTATTGTAAAGACGTGTTTTAGATGTAAAATAATGTGAACTTAACGTTAAAAATATAAAAAGTATGATTAGTTTAATAGAAATGACTTAAGACGATATTTAGCGGATTCATCACCTGTTTTTCAAAATTTTTTTACGACCTTTTATATTCACCCAAATGTATTGTAAAGACGTGTTTTATTTGTAAAATTATGTGAACTTAACGATAAAAATATAAAAAGTATGATTAGTTCAATACAAATGACTTTAAACGATATTTAGCGGAATTATCACCATTTTTTACAAAATTTTTTCCCAAATTTTTTTTCTATTTTTTGTATTCACCCAAATGTATTGTAAATACGTGTTTTAGATGTAAATTATAGTGAACTTAACGTTAAAAATATAAAAAGTATGATTAGTTTAATATAAATGACTTAAGACGATATTTAGCGGATTCATCACCTGTTTTTCAAAGTTTTTTTACGACCTTTTATATTCACCCAAATGTATTGTAAAGACGTGTTTTAGATGTAAAATTATGTGAACTTAACGATAAAAATATAAAAAGTATGATTAGTTCAATACAAATGACTTTAAACGATATTTAGCGGAATTATCACAATTTATTACCAAATTTTTTCCCAAATGTTTTTTCTATTTTTTGTATTCACCCAAATGTATTGTTAATACGTGTTTTAGATGTAAAATAATGTGAACTTAACGTTAAAAATATAAAAAGTATGATTAGTTTAATAGAAATGACTTAAGACGATATTTAGCGGATTCATCACCTGTTTTTCAAAATTTTTTTACGACCTTTTATATTCACCCAAATGTATTGTAAAGACGTGTTTTAGATGTAAATTTATGTGAACTTAACGTTAAAAATATAAAAAGTATGATTAGTTTAATAGAAATGACTTAAGACGATATTTAGCGGATTCATCACCTGTTTTTCAAAATTTTTTTACGACCTTTTATATTCACCCAAATGTATTATAAAGACGTGTTTTAGATGTAAAATAATGTGAACTTAACGTTAAAAATATAAAAAGTATGATTAGTTTAATAGAAATGACTTAAGACGATAGTTAGCGGATTCATCACCTGTTTTTCAAAATTTTTTTACGACCTTTTATATTCACCCAAATGTATTGTAAAGACGTGTTTTAGATGTAAAATTATGTGAACTTAACGATAAAAATATAAAAAGTATGATTAGTTCAATACAAATGACTTTAAACGATATTTAGCGGAATTATCACCATTTTTTACCAAATTTTTTCCCAAATTTTTTTTCTATTTTTGTATTCACCCAAATGTATTGTAAATACGTGTTTTAGATGTAAAATTATGTGAACTTAACGATAAAAATATAAAAAGTATGATTAGTTCAATACAAATGACTTTAAACGATATTTAGCGGAATTATCACAATTTTTTACCAAATTTTTTCCCAAATTTTTTTTCTATTTTTGTATTCACCCAAATGTATTGTAAATACGTGTTTTAGATGTAAAATAATGTGAACTTAACGTTAAAAATATAAAAAGTATGATTAGTTTAATAGAAATGACTTAAGACGATATTTAGCGGATTCATCACCTGTTTTTCAAAATTTTTTTACGACCTTTTATATTCACCCAAATGTATTGTAAAGACGTGTTTTAGATGTAAAATTATGTGAACTTAACGATAAAAATATAAAAAGTATGATTAGTTCAATACAAATGACTTTAAACGATATTTAGCGGAATTATCACCATTTTTTACCAAATTTTTTCCCAAATTTTTTTTCTATTTTTGTATTCACCCAAATGTATTGTAAATACGTGTTTTAGATGTAAAATAATGTGAACTTAACGTTAAAAATATAAAAAGTATGATTAGTTTAATAGAAATGACTTAAGACGATATTTAGCGGATTCATCACCTGTTTTTCAAAATTTTTTTACGACCTTTTATATTCACCCAAATGTATTGTAAAGACGTGTTTTAGATGTAAAATAATGTGAACTTAACGTTAAAAATATAAAAAGTATGATTAGTTTAATAGAAATGACTTAAGACGATATTTAGCGGATTCATCACCTGTTTTTCAAAATTTTTTTACGACCTTTTATATTCACCCAAATGTATTGTAAAGACGTGTTTTATTTGTAAAATTATGTGAACTTAACGATAAAAATATAAAAAGTATGATTAGTTCAATACAAATGACTTTAAACGATATTTAGCGGAATTATCACCATTTTTTACAAAATTTTTTCCCAAATTTTTTTTCTATTTTTTGTATTCACCCAAATGTATTGTAAATACGTGTTTTAGATGTAAATTATAGTGAACTTAACGTTAAAAATATAAAAAGTATGATTAGTTTAATATAAATGACTTAAGACGATATTTAGCGGATTCATCACCTGTTTTTCAAAGTTTTTTTACGACCTTTTATATTCACCCAAATGTATTGTAAAGACGTTTTTTAGATGTAAAATTATGTGAACTTAACGATAAAAATATAAAAAGTATGATTAGTTCAATACAAATGACTTTAAACGATATTTAGCGGAATTATCACAATTTTTTACCAAATTTTTTCCCAAATTTTTTTTCTATTTTTGTATTCACCCAAATGTATTGTAAATACGTGTTTTAGATGTAAAATAATGTGAACTTAACGTTAAAAATATAAAAAGTATGATTAGTTTAATAGAAATGACTTAAGACGATATTTAGCGGATTCATCACCTGTTTTTCAAAATTTTTTTACGACCTTTTATATTCACCCAAATGTATTGTAAAGACGTGTTTTAGATGTAAAATTATGTGAACTTAACGATAAAAATATAAAAATTATGATTAGTTCAATACAAATGACTTTAAACGATATTTAGCGGAATTATCACCATTTTTTACCAAATTTTTTCCCAAATTTTTTTTCTATTTTTGTATTCACCCAAATGTATTGTAAATACGTGTTTTAGATGTAAAATAATGTGAACTTAACGTTAAAAATATAAAAAGTATGATTAGTTTAATAGAAATGACTTAAGACGATATTTAGCGGATTCATCACCTGTTTTTCAAAATTTTTTTACGACCTTTTATATTCACCCAAATGTATTGTAAAGACGTGTTTTAGATGTAAAATAATGTGAACTTAACGTTAAAAATATAAAAAGTATGATTAGTTTAATAGAAATGACTTAAGACGATATTTAGCGGATTCATCACCTGTTTTTCAAAATTTTTTTACGACCTTTTATATTCACCCAAATGTATTGTAAAGACGTGTTTTATTTGTAAAATTATGTGAACTTAACGATAAAAATATAAAAAGTATGATTAGTTCAATACAAATGACTTTAAACGATATTTAGCGGAATTATCACCATTTTTTACAAAATTTTTTCCCAAATTTTTTTTCTATTTTTTGTATTCACCCAAATGTATTGTAAATACGTGTTTTAGATGTAAATTATAGTGAACTTAACGTTAAAAATATAAAAAGTATGATTAGTTTAATATAAATGACTTAAGACGATATTTAGCGGATTCATCACCTGTTTTTCAAAGTTTTTTTACGACCTTTTATATTCACCCAAATGTATTGTAAAGACGTGTTTTAGATGTAAAATTATGTGAACTTAACGATAAAAATATAAAAAGTATGATTAGTTCAATACAAATGACTTTAAACGATATTTAGCGGAATTATCACCATTTTTTACCAAATTTTTTCCCAAATTTTTTTTCTATTTTTTTATTCACCCAAATGTATTGTAAATACGTGTTTTAGATGTAAAATAATGTGAACTTAACGTTAAAAATATAAAAAGTATGATTAGTTTAATAGAAATGACTTAAGACGATATTTAGCGGATTCATCACCTGTTTTTCAAAATTTTTTTACGACCTTTTATATTCACCCAAATGTATTGTAAAGACGTGTTTTAGATGTAAAATAATGTGAACTTAACGTTAAAAATATAAAAAGTATGATTAGTTTAATAGAAATTACTTAAGACGATAGTTAGCGGATTCATCACCTGTTTTTCAAAATTTTTTTACGACCTTTTATATTCACCCAAATGTATTGTAAAGACGTGTTTTAGATGTAAAATTATGTGAACTTAACGATAAAAATATAAAAAGTATGATTAGTTCAATACAAATGACTTTAAACGATATTTAGCGGAATTATCACAATTTTTTACCAAATTTTTTCCCAAATTTTTTTTCTTTTTTTGTATTCACCCAAATGTATTGTAAATACGTGTTTTAGATGTAAAATAATGTGAACTTAACGTTAAAAATATAAAAAGTATGATTAGTTTAATAGAAATGACTTAAGACGATATTTAGCGGATTCATCACCTGTTTTTCAAAATTTTTTTACGACCTTTTATATTCACCCAAATGTATTGTAAAGACGTGTTTTATTTGTAAAATTATGTGAACTTAACGATAAAAATATAAAAAGTATGATTAGTTCAATACAAATGACTTTAAACGATATTTAGCGGAATTATCACCATTTTTTACAAAATTTTTTCCCAAATTTTTTTTCTATTTTTTGTATTCACCCAAATGTATTGTAAATACGTGTTTTAGATGTAAATTATAGTGAACTTAACGTTAAAAATATAAAAAGTATGATTAGTTTAATATAAATGACTTAAGACGATATTTAGCGGATTCATCACCTGTTTTTCAAAGTTTTTTTACGACCTTTTATATTCACCCAAATGTATTGTAAAGACGTGTTTTAGATGTAAAATTATGTGAACTTAACGATAAAAATATAAAAAGTATGATTAGTTCAATACAAATGACTTTAAACGATATTTAGCGGAATTATCACAATTTATTACCAAATTTTTTCCCAAATGTTTTTTCTATTTTTTGTATTCACCCAAATGTATTGTAAATACGTGTTTTAGATGTAAAATAATGTGAACTTAACGTTAAAAATATAAAAAGTATGATTAGTTTAATAGAAATGACTTAAGACGATATTTAGCGGATTCATCACCTGTTTTTCAAAATTTTTTTACGACCTTTTATATTCACCCAAATGTATTGTAAAGACGTGTTTTAGATGTAAATTTATGTGAACTTAACGATAAAAATATAAAAAGTATGATTAGTTCAATACAAATGACTTTAAACGATATTTAGCGGAATTATCACCATTTTTTACCAAATTTTTTCCCAAATTTTTTTTCTATTTTTTTATTCACCCAAATGTATTGTAAATACGTGTTTTAGATGTAAAATAATGTGAACTTAACGTTAAAAATATAAAAAGTATGATTAGTTTAATAGAAATGACTTAAGACGATATTTAGCGGATTCATCACCTGTTTTTCAAAATTTTTTTACGACCTTTTATATTCACCCAAATGTATTGTAAAGACGTGTTTTAGATGTAAAATAATGTGAACTTAACGTTAAAAATATAAAAAGTATGATTAGTTTAATAGAAATTACTTAAGACGATAGTTAGCGGATTCATCACCTGTTTTTCAAAATTTTTTTACGACCTTTTATATTCACCCAAATGTATTGTAAAGACGTGTTTTAGATGTAAAATTATGTGAACTTAACGATAAAAATATAAAAAGTATGATTAGTTCAATACAAATGACTTTAAACGATATTTAGCGGAATTATCACAATTTTTTACCAAATTTTTTCCCAAATTTTTTTTCTTTTTTTGTATTCACCCAAATGTATTGTAAATACGTGTTTTAGATGTAAAATAATGTGAACTTAACGTTAAAAATATAAAAAGTATGATTAGTTTAATAGAAATGACTTAAGACGATATTTAGCGGATTCATCACCTGTTTTTCAAAATTTTTTTACGACCTTTTATATTCACCCAAATGTATTGTAAAGACGTGTTTTAGATGTAAATTTATGTGAACTTAACGATAAAAATATAAAAAGTATGATTAGTTCAATACAAATGACTTTAAACGATATTTAGCGGAATTATCACCATTTTTTACCAAATTTTTTCCCAAATTTTTTTTCTATTTTTTTATTCACCCAAATGTATTGTAAATACGTGTTTTAGATGTAAAATAATGTGAACTTAACGTTAAAAATATAAAAAGTATGATTAGTTTAATAGAAATGACTTAAGACGATATTTAGCGGATTCATCACCTGTTTTTCAAAATTTTTTTACGACCTTTTATATTCACCCAAATGTATTGTAAAGACGTGTTTTAGATGTAAAATAATGTGAACTTAACGTTAAAAATATAAAAAGTATGATTAGTTTAATAGAAATTACTTAAGACGATAGTTAGCGGATTCATCACCTGTTTTTCAAAATTTTTTTACGACCTTTTATATTCACCCAAATGTATTGTAAAGACGTGTTTTAGATGTAAAATTATGTGAACTTAACGATAAAAATATAAAAAGTATGATTAGTTCAATACAAATGACTTTAAACGATATTTAGCGGAATTATCACAATTTTTTACCAAATTTTTTCCCAAATTTTTTTTCTTTTTTTGTATTCACCCAAATGTATTGTAAATACGTGTTTTAGATGTAAAATAATGTGAACTTAACGTTAAAAATATAAAAAGTATGATTAGTTTAATAGAAATGACTTAAGACGATATTTAGCGGATTCATCACCTGTTTTTCAAAATTTTTTTACGACCTTTTATATTCACCCAAATGTATTGTAAAGACGTGTTTTAGATGTAAATTTATGTGAACATAACGATAAAAATATAAAAAGTATGATTAGTTCAATACAAATGACTTTAAACGATATTTAGCGGAATTATCACCATTTTTTACCAAATTTTTTCCCAAATTTTTTTTCTATTTTTTTATTCACCCAAATGTATTGTAAATACGTGTTTTAGATGTAAAATAATGTGAACTTAACGTTAAAAATATAAAAAGTATGATTAGTTTAATAGAAATGACTTAAGACGATATTTAGCGGATTCATCACCTGTTTTTCAAAAATTTTTTACGACCTTTTATATTCACCCAAATGTATTGTAAAGACGTGTTTTAGATGTAAAATAATGTGAACTTAACGTTAAAAATATAAAAAGTATGATTAGTTTAATAGAAATTACTTAAGACGATAGTTAGCGGATTCATCACCTGTTTTTCAAAATTTTTTTACGACCTTTTATATTCACCCAAATGTATTGTAAAGACGTGTTTTATTTGTAAAATTATGTGAACTTAACGATAAAAAAATAAAAAGTATGATTAGTTCAATACAAATGACTTTAAACGATATTTAGCGGAATTATCACCATTTTTTACAAAATTTTTTCCCAAATTTTTTTTCTATTTTTTGTATTCACCCAAATGTATTGTAAATACGTGTTTTAGATGTAAATTATAGTGAACTTAACGTTAAAAATATAAAAAGTATGATTAGTTTAATATAAATGACTTAAGACGATATTTAGCGGATTCATCACCTGTTTTTCAAAGTTTTTTTACGACCTTTTATATTCACCCAAATGTATTGTAAAGACGTGTTTTAGATGTAAAATTATGTGAACTTAACGATAAAAATATAAAAAGTATGATTAGTTCAATACAAATGACTTTAAACGATATTTAGCGGAATTATCACAATTTATTACCAAATTTTTTCCCAAATGTTTTTTCTATTTTTTGTATTCACCCAAATGTATTGTAAATACGTGTTTTAGATGTAAAATAATGTGAACTTAACGTTAAAAATATAAAAAGTATGATTAGTTTAATAGAAATGACTTAAGACGATATTTAGCGGATTCATCACCTGTTTTTCAAAATTTTTTTACGACCTTTTATATTCACCCAAATGTATTGTAAAGACGTGTTTTAGATGTAAATTTATGTGAACTTAACGATAAAAATATAAAAAGTATGATTAGTTCAATACAAATGACTTTAAACGATATTTAGCGGAATTATCACCATTTTTTACCAAATTTTTTCCCAAATTTTTTTTCTATTTTTTTATTCACCCAAATGTATTGTAAATACGTGTTTTAGATGTAAAATAATGTGAACTTAACGTTAAAAATATAAAAAGTATGATTAGTTTAATAGAAATGACTTAAGACGATATTTAGCGGATTCATCACCTGTTTTTCAAAATTTTTTTACGACCTTTTATATTCACCCAAATGTATTGTAAAGACGTGTTTTAGATGTAAAATAATGTGAACTTAACGTTAAAAATATAAAAAGTATGATTAGTTTAATAGAAATTACTTAAGACGATAGTTAGCGGATTCATCACCTGTTTTTCAAAATTTTTTTACGACCTTTTATATTCACCCAAATGTATTGTAAAGACGTGTTTTAGATGTAAAATTATGTGAACTTAACGATAAAAATATAAAAAGTATGATTAGTTCAATACAAATGACTTTAAACGATATTTAGCGGAATTATCACAATTTTTTACCAAATTTTTTCCCAAATTTTTTTTCTTTTTTTGTATTCACCCAAATGTATTGTAAATACGTGTTTTAGATGTAAAATAATGTGAACTTAACGTTAAAAATATAAAAAGTATGATTAGTTTAATAGAAATGACTTAAGACGATATTTAGCGGATTCATCACCTGTTTTTCAAAATTTTTTTACGACCTTTTATATTCACCCAAATGTATTGTAAAGACGTGTTTTAGATGTAAATTTATGTGAACATAACGATAAAAATATAAAAAGTATGATTAGTTCAATACAAATGACTTTAAACGATATTTAGCGGAATTATCACCATTTTTTACCAAATTTTTTCCCAAATTTTTTTTCTATTTTTTTATTCACCCAAATGTATTGTAAATACGTGTTTTAGATGTAAAATAATGTGAACTTAACGTTAAAAATATAAAAAGTATGATTAGTTTAATAGAAATGACTTAAGACGATATTTAGCGGATTCATCACCTGTTTTTCAAAAATTTTTTACGACCTTTTATATTCACCCAAATGTATTGTAAAGACGTGTTTTAGATGTAAAATAATGTGAACTTAACGTTAAAAATATAAAAAGTATGATTAGTTTAATAGAAATTACTTAAGACGATAGTTAGCGGATTCATCACCTGTTTTTCAAAATTTTTTTACGACCTTTTATATTCACCCAAATGTATTGTAAAGACGTGTTTTATTTGTAAAATTATGTGAACTTAACGATAAAAATATAAAAAGTATGATTAGTTCAATACAAATGACTTTAAACGATATTTAGCGGAATTATCACCATTTTTTACAAAATTTTTTCCCAAATTTTTTTTCTATTTTTTGTATTCACCCAAATGTATTGTAAATACGTGTTTTAGATGTAAATTATAGTGAACTTAACGTTAAAAATATAAAAAGTATGATTAGTTTAATATAAATGACTTAAGACGATATTTAGCGGATTCATCACCTGTTTTTCAAAGTTTTTTTACGACCTTTTATATTCACCCAAATGTATTGTAAAGACGTGTTTTAGATGTAAAATTATGTGAACTTAACGATAAAAATATAAAAAGTATGATTAGTTCAATACAAATGACTTTAAACGATATTTAGCGGAATTATCACAATTTATTACCAAATTTTTTCCCAAATGTTTTTTCTATTTTTTGTATTCACCCAAATGTATTGTAAATACGTGTTTTAGATGTAAAATAATGTGAACTTAACGTTAAAAATATAAAAAGTATGATTAGTTTAATAGAAATGACTTAAGACGATATTTAGCGGATTCATCACCTGTTTTTCAAAATTTTTTTACGACCTTTTATATTCACCCAAATGTATTGTAAAGACGTGTTTTAGATGTAAAATAATGTGAACTTAACGTTAAAAATATAAAAAGTATGATTAGTTTAATAGAAATTACTTAAGACGATAGTTAGCGGATTCATCACCTGTTTTTCAAAATTTTTTTACGACCTTTTATATTCACCCAAATGTATTGTAAAGACGTGTTTTAGATGTAAAATTATGTGAACTTAACGATAAAAATATAAAAAGTATGATTAGTTCAATACAAATGACTTTAAACGATATTTAGCGGAATTATCACAATTTTTTACCAAATTTTTTCCCAAATTTTTTTTCTTTTTTTGTATTCACCCAAATGTATTGTAAATACGTGTTTTAGATGTAAAATAATGTGAACTTAACGTTAAAAATATAAAAAGTATGATTAGTTTAATAGAAATGACTTAAGACGATATTTAGCGGATTCATCACCTGTTTTTCAAAATTTTTTTACGACCTTTTATATTCACCCAAATGTATTGTAAAGACGTGTTTTAGATGTAAATTTATGTGAACATAACGATAAAAATATAAAAAGTATGATTAGTTCAATACAAATGACTTTAAACGATATTTAGCGGAATTATCACCATTTTTTACCAAATTTTTTCCCAAATTTTTTTTCTATTTTTTTATTCACCCAAATGTATTGTAAATACGTGTTTTAGATGTAAAATAATGTGAACTTAACGTTAAAAATATAAAAAGTATGATTAGTTTAATAGAAATGACTTAAGACGATATTTAGCGGATTCATCACCTGTTTTTCAAAATTTTTTTACGACCTTTTATATTCACCCAAATGTATTGTAAAGACGTGTTTTAGATGTAAAATAATGTGAACTTAACGTTAAAAATATAAAAAGTATGATTAGTTTAATAGAAATGACTTAAGACGATATTTAGCGGATTCATCACCTGTTTTTCAAAATTTTTTTACGACCTTTTATATTCACCCAAATGTATTGTAAAGACGTGTTTTATTTGTAAAATTATGTGAACTTAACGATAAAAATATAAAAAGTATGATTAGTTCAATACAAATGACTTTAAACGATATTTAGCGGAATTATCACCATTTTTTACAAAATTTTTTCCCAAATTTTTTTTCTATTTTTTGTATTCACCCAAATGTATTGTAAATACGTGTTTTAGATGTAAAATATAGTGAACTTAACGTTAAAAATATAAAAAGTATGATTAGTTTAATAGAAATGACTTAAGACGATAGTTAGCGGATTCATCACCTGTTTTTCAAAATTTTTTTACGACCTTTTATATTCACCCAAATGTATTGTAAAGACGTGTTTTAGATGTAAAATTATGTGAACTTAACGATAAAAATATAAAAAGTATGATTAGTTCAATACAAATGACTTTAAACGATATTTAGCGGAATTATCACCATTTTTTACCAAATTTTTTCCCAAATTTTTTTTCTATTTTTGTATTCACCCAAATGTATTGTAAATACGTGTTTTAGATGTAAAATAATGTGAACTTAACGTTTAAAATATAAAAAGTATGATTAGTTTAATAGAAATGACTTAAGACGATATTTAGCGGATTCATCACCTGTTTTTCAAAATTTTTTTACGACCTTTTATATTCACCCAAATGTATTGTAAAGACGTGTTTTAGATGTAAAATTATGTGAACTTAACGATAAAAATATAAAAAGTATGATTAGTTCAATACAAATGACTTTAAACGATATTTAGCGGAATTATCACAATTTTTTACCAAATTTTTTCCCAAATTTTTTTTCTATTTTTGTATTCACCCAAATGTATTGTAAATACGTGTTTTAGATGTAAAATAATGTGAACTTAACGTTAAAAATATAAAAAGTATGATTAGTTTAATATAAATGACTTAAGACGATATTTAGCGGATTCATCACCTGTTTTTCAAAGTTTTTTTACGACCTTTTATATTCACCCAAATGTATTGTAAAGACGTGTTTTAGATGTAAAATTATGTGAACTTAACGATAAAAATATAAAAAGTATGATTAGTTCAATACAAATGACTTTAAACGATATTTAGCGGAATTATCACAATTTATTACCAAATTTTTTCCCAAATGTTTTTTCTATTTTTTGTATTCACCCAAATGTATTGTAAATACGTGTTTTAGATGTAAAATAATGTGAACTTAACGTTAAAAATATAAAAAGTATGATTAGTTTAATAGAAATGACTTAAGACGATATTTAGCGGATTCATCACCTGTTTTTCAAAATTTTTTTACGACCTTTTATATTCACCCAAATGTATTGTAAAGACGTGTTTTAGATGTAAATTTATGTGAACTTAACGATAAAAATATAAAAAGTATGATTAGTTCAATACAAATGACTTTAAACGATATTTAGCGGAATTATCACCATTTTTTACCAAATTTTTTCCCAAATTTTTTTTCTATTTTTTTATTCACCCAAATGTATTGTAAATACGTGTTTTAGATGTAAAATAATGTGAACTTAACGTTAAAAATATAAAAAGTATGATTAGTTTAATAGAAATGACTTAAGACGATATTTAGCGGATTCATCACCTGTTTTTCAAAATTTTTTTACGACCTTTTATATTCACCCAAATGTATTGTAAAGACGTGTTTTAGATGTAAAATAATGTGAACTTAACGTTAAAAATATAAAAAGTATGATTAGTTTAATAGAAATTACTTAAGACGATAGTTAGCGGATTCATCACCTGTTTTTCAAAATTTTTTTACGACCTTTTATATTCACCCAAATGTATTGTAAAGACGTGTTTTAGATGTAAAATTATGTGAACTTAACGATAAAAATATAAAAAGTATGATTAGTTCAATACAAATGACTTTAAACGATATTTAGCGGAATTATCACAATTTTTTACCAAATTTTTTCCCAAATTTTTTTTCTTTTTTTGTATTCACCCAAATGTATTGTAAATACGTGTTTTAGATGTAAAATAATGTGAACTTAACGTTAAAAATATAAAAAGTATGATTAGTTTAATAGAAATGACTTAAGACGATAGTTAGCGGATTCATCACCTGTTTTTCAAAATTTTTTTACGACCTTTTATATTCACCCAAATGTATTATAAAGACGTGTTTTAGATGTAAATTTATGTGAACTTAACGATAAAAATATAAAAAGTATGATTAGTTCAATACAAATGACTTAAGACGATATTTAGCGGATTCATCACCTGTTTTTCAAAGTTTTTTTACGACCTTTTATATTCACCCAAATGTATTGTAAAGACGTGTTTTAGATGTAAAATTATGTGAACTTAACGATAAAAATATAAAAAGTATGATTAGTTCAATACAAATGACTTTAAACGATATTTAGCGGAATTATCACAATTTATTACCAAATTTTTTCCCAAATGTTTTTTCTATTTTTTGTATTCACCCAAATGTATTGTAAATACGTGTTTTAGATGTAAAATAATGTGAACTTAACGTTAAAAATATAAAAAGTATGATTAGTTTAATAGAAATGACTTAAGACGATATTTAGCGGATTCATCACCTGTTTTTCAAAATTTTTTTACGACCTTTTATATTCACCCAAATGTATTGTAAAGACGTGTTTTAGATGTAAATTTATGTGAACTTAACGATAAAAATATAAAAAGTATGATTAGTTCAATACAAATGACTTTAAACGATATTTAGCGGAATTATCACCATTTTTTACCAAATTTTTTCCCAAATTTTTTTTCTATTTTTTTATTCACCCAAATGTATTGTAAATACGTGTTTTAGATGTAAAATAATGTGAACTTAACGTTAAAAATATAAAAAGTATGATTAGTTTAATAGAAATTACTTAAGACGATAGTTAGCGGATTCATCACCTGTTTTTCAAAATTTTTTTACGACCTTTTATATTCACCCAAATGTATTGTAAAGACGTGTTTTAGATGTAAAATTATGTGAACTTAACGATAAAAATATAAAAAGTATGATTAGTTCAATACAAATGACTTTAAACGATATTTAGCGGAATTATCACAATTTTTTACCAAATTTTTTCCCAAATTTTTTTTCTTTTTTTGTATTCACCCAAATGTATTGTAAATACGTGTTTTAGATGTAAAATAATGTGAACTTAACGTTAAAAATATAAAAAGTATGATTAGTTTAATAGAAATGACTTAAGACGATATTTAGCGGATTCATCACCTGTTTTTCAAAATTTTTTTACGACCTTTTATATTCACCCAAATGTATTATAAAGACGTGTTTTAGATGTAAAATAATGTGAACTTAACGTTAAAAATATAAAAAGTATGATTAGTTTAATAGAAATGACTTAAGACGATAGTTAGCGGATTCATCACCTGTTTTTCAAAATTTTTTTACGACCTTTTATATTCACCCAAATGTATTGTAAAGACGTGTTTTAGATGTAAAATTATGTGAACTTAACGATAAAAATATAAAAATTATGATTAGTTCAATACAAATGACTTTAAACGATATTTAGCGGATTTATCACCATTTTTTACCAAATTTTTTCCCAAATTTTTTTTCTATTTTTGTATTCACCCAAATGTATTGTAAATACGTGTTTTAGATGTAAAATAATGTGAACTTAACGTTAAAATTATAAAAAGTATGATTAGTTTAATAGAAATGACTTAAGACGATATTTAGCGGATTCATCACCTGTTTTTCAAAATTTTTTTACGACCTTTTATATTCACCCAAATGTATTGTAAAGACGTGTTTTAGATGTAAAATAATGTGAACTTAACGTTAAAAATATAAAAAGTATGATTAGTTTAATAGAAATGACTTAAGACGATATTTAGCGGATTCATCACCTGTTTTTCAAAATTTTTTTACGACCTTTTATATTCACCCAAATGTATTGTAAAGACGTGTTTTAGATGTAAATTTATGTGAACTTAACGATAAAAATATAAAAAGTATGATTAGTTCAATACAAATGACTTTAAACGATATTTAGCGGAATTATCACCATTTTTTACCAAATTTTTTCCCAAATTTTTTTTCTATTTTTTTATTCACCCAAATGTATTGTAAATACGTGTTTTAGATGTAAAATAATGTGAACTTAACGTTAAAAATATAAAAAGTATGATTAGTTTAATAGAAATGACTTAAGACGATATTTAGCGGATTCATCACCTGTTTTTCAAAATTTTTTTACGACCTTTTATATTCACCCAAATGTATTGTAAAGACGTGTTTTAGATGTAAATTAATGTGAACTTAACGTTAAAAATATAAAAAGTATGATTAGTTTAATAGAAATGACTTAAGACGATAGTTAGCGGATTCATCACCTGTTTTTCAAAATTTTTTTACGACCTTTTATATTCACCCAAATGTATTGTAAAGACGTGTTTTAGATGTAAAATTATGTGAACTTAACGATAAAAATATAAAAAGTATGATTAGTTCAATACAAATGACTTTAAACGATATTTAGCGGAATTATCACCATTTTTTACCAAATTTTTTCCCAAATTTTTTTTCTATTTTTGTATTCACCCAAATGTATTGTAAATACGTGTTTTAGATGTAAAATAATGTGAACTTAACGTTAAAAATATAAAAAGTATGATTAGTTTAATAGAAATGACTTAAGACGATATTTAGCGGATTCATCACCTGTTTTTCAAAATTTTTTTACGACCTTTTATATTCACCCAAATGTATTGTAAAGACGTGTTTTAGATGTAAAATTATGTGAACTTAACGATAAAAATATAAAAAGTATGATTAGTTCAATACAAATGACTTTAAACGATATTTAGCGGAATTATCACAATTTTTTACCAAATTTTTTCCCAAATTTTTTTTCTATTTTTGTATTCACCCAAATGTATTGTAAATACGTGTTTTAGATGTAAAATAATGTGAACTTAACGTTAAAAATATAAAAAGTATGATTAGTTTAATAGAAATGACTTAAGACGATAGTTAGCGGATTCATCACCTGTTTTTCAAAATTTTTTTACGACCTTTTATATTCACCCAAATGTATTGTAAAGACGTGTTTTAGATGTAAAATTATGTGAACTTAACGATAAAAATATAAAAATTATGATTAGTTCAATACAAATGACTTTAAACGATATTTAGCGGATTTATCACCATTTTTTACCAAATTTTTTCCCAAATTTTTTTTCTATTTTTGTATTCACCCAAATGTATTGTAAATACGTGTTTTAGATGTAAAATAATGTGAACTTAACGTTAAAAATATAAAAAGTATGATTAGTTTAATAGAAATGACTTAAGACGATATTTAGCGGATTCATCACCTGTTTTTCAAAATTTTTTTACGACCTTTTATATTCACCCAAATGTATTGTAAAGACGTGTTTTAAATGTAAATTTATGTGAACTTAACGATAAAAATATAAAAAGTATGATTAGTTCAATACAAATGACTTTAAACGATATTTAGCGGAATTATCACCATTTTTTACCAAATTTTTTCCCAAATTTTTTTTCTATTTTTTTATTCACCCAAATGTATTGTAAATACGTGTTTTAGATGTAAAATAATGTGAACTTAACGTTAAAAATATAAAAAGTATGATTAGTTTAATAGAAATGACTTAAGACGATATTTAGCGGATTCATCACCTGTTTTTCAAAATTTTTTTACGACCTTTTATATTCACCCAAATGTATTGTAAAGACGTGTTTTAGATGTAAAATAATGTGAACTTAACGTTAAAAATATAAAAAGTATGATTAGTTTAATAGAAATGACTTAAGACGATAGTTAGCGGATTCATCACCTGTTTTTCAAAATTTTTTTACGACCTTTTATATTCACCCAAATGTATTGTAAAGACGTGTTTTAGATGTAAAATTATGTGAACTTAACGATAAAAATATAAAAAGTATGATTAGTTCAATACAAATGACTTTAAACGATATTTAGCGGAATTATCACCATTTTTTACCAAATTTTTTCCCAAATTTTTTTTCTATTTTTGTATTCACCCAAATGTATTGTAAATACGTGTTTTAGATGTAAAATAATGTGAACTTAACGTTAAAAATATAAAAAGTATGATTAGTTTAATAGAAATGACTTAAGACGATATTTAGCGGATTCATCACCTGTTTTTCAAAATTTTTTTACGACCTTTTATATTCACCCAAATGTATTGTAAAGACGTGTTTTAGATGTAAAATTATGTGAACTTAACGATAAAAATATAAAAAGTATGATTAGTTCAATACAAATGACTTTAAACGATATTTAGCGGAATTATCACAATTTTTTACCAAATTTTTTCCCAAATTTTTTTTCTATTTTTGTATTCACCCAAATGTATTGTAAATACGTGTTTTAGATGTAAAATAATGTGAACTTAACGTTAAAAATATAAAAAGTATGATTAGTTTAATAGAAATGACTTAAGACGATATTTAGCGGATTCATCACCTGTTTTTCAAAATTTTTTTACGACCTTTTATATTCACCCAAATGTATTGTAAAGACGTGTTTTAGATGTAAAATTATGTGAACTTAACGATAAAAATATAAAAATTATGATTAGTTCAATACAAATGACTTTAAACGATATTTAGCGGAATTATCACCATTTTTTACCAAATTTTTTCCCAAATTTTTTTTCTATTTTTGTATTCACCCAAATGTATTGTAAATACGTGTTTTGGATGTAAAATAATGTGAACTTAACGTTAAAAATATAAAAATTATGATTAGTTCAATACAAATGACTTTAAACGATATTTAGCGGAATTATCACCATATTTTACCAAATTTTTTCCCAAATTTTTTTTCTATTTTTGTATTCACCCAAATGTATTGTAAATACGTGTTTTAGATGTAAAATAATGTGAACTTAACGTTAAAAATATAAAAAGTATGATTAGTTTAATAGAAATGACTTAAGACGATATTTAGCGGATTCATCACCTGTTTTTCAAAATTTTTTTACGACCTTTTATATTCACCCAAATGTATTGTAAAGACGTGTTTTAGATGTAAAATAATGTGAACTTAACGTTAAAAATATAAAAAGTATGATTAGTTTAATAGAAATGACTTAAGACGATATTTAGCGGATTCATCACCTGTTTTTCAAAATTTTTTTACGACCTTTTATATTCACCCAAATGTATTGTAAAGACGTGTTTTAGATGTAAAATAATGTGAACTTAACGTTAAAAATATAAAAAGTATGATTAGTTTAATAGAAATGACTTAAGACGATAGTTAGCGGATTCATCACCTGTTTTTCAAAATTTTTTTACGACCTTTTATATTCACCCAAATGTATTGTAAAGACGTGTTTTAGATGTAAAATTATGTGAACTTAACGATAAAAATATAAAAAGTATGATTAGTTCAATACAAATGACTTTAAACGATATTTAGCGGAATTATCACCATTTTTTACCAAATTTTTTCCCAAATTTTTTTTCTATTTTTGTATTCACCCAAATGTATTGTAAATACGTGTTTTAGATGTAAAATAATGTGAACTTAACGTTAAAAATATAAAAAGTATGATTAGTTTAATAGAAATGACTTAAGACGATATTTAGCGGATTCATCACCTGTTTTTCAAAATTTTTTTACGACCTTTTATATTCACCCAAATGTATTGTAAAGACGTGTTTTAGATGTAAAATTATGTGAACTTAACGATAAAAATATAAAAAGTATGATTAGTTCAATACAAATGACTTTAAACGATATTTAGCGGAATTATCACAATTTTTTACCAAATTTTTTCCCAAATTTTTTTTCTATTTTTGTATTCACCCAAATGTATTGTAAATACGTGTTTTAGATGTAAAATAATGTGAACTTAACGTTTAAAATATAAAAAGTATGATTAGTTTAATAGAAATGACTTAAGACGATATTTAGCGGATTCATCACCTGTTTTTCAAAATTTTTTTACGACCTTTTATATTCACCCAAATGTATTGTAAAGACGTGTTTTAGATGTAAAATTATGTGAACTTAACGATAAAAATATAAAAATTATGATTAGTTCAATACAAATGACTTTAAACGATATTTAGCGGAATTATCACCATATTTTACCAAATTTTTTCCCAAATTTTTTTTCTATTTTTGTATTCACCCAAATGTATTGTAAATACGTGTTTTAGATGTAAAATAATGTGAACTTAACGTTAAAAATATAAAAAGTATGATTAGTTTAATAGAAATGACTTAAGACGATATTTAGCGGATTCATCACCTGTTTTTCAAAATTTTTTTACGACCTTTTATATTCACCCAAATGTATTGTAAAGACGTGTTTTAGATGTAAAATAATGTGAACTTAACGTTAAAAATATAAAAAGTATGATTAGTTTAATAGAAATGACTTAAGACGATATTTAGCGGATTCATCACCTGTTTTTCAAAATTTTTTTACGACCTTTTATATTCACCCAAATGTATTGTAAAGACGTGTTTTAGATGTAAATTTATGTGAACTTAACGATAAAAATATAAAAAGTATGATTAGTTCAATACAAATGACTTTAAACGATATTTAGCGGAATTATCACCATTTTTTACCAAATTTTTTCCCAAATTTTTTTTCTATTTTTTTATTCACCCAAATGTATTGTAAATACGTGTTTTAGATGTAAAATAATGTGAACTTAACGTTAAAAATATAAAAAGTATGATTAGTTTAATAGAAATGACTTAAGACGATATTTAGCGGATTCATCACCTGTTTTTCAAAATTTTTTTACGACCTTTTATATTCACCCAAATGTATTGTAAAGACGTGTTTTAGATGTAAAATAATGTGAACTTAACGTTAAAAATATAAAAAGTATGATTAGTTTAATAGAAATGACTTAAGACGATATTTAGCGGATTCATCACCTGTTTTTCAAAATTTTTTTACGACCTTTTATATTCACCCAAATGTATTGTAAAGACGTGTTTTAGATGTAAAATTATGTGAACTTAACGATAAAAATATAAAAAGTATGATTAGTTCAATACAAATGACTTTAAACGATATTTAGCGGAATTATCACCATTTTTTACCAAATTTTTTCCCAAATTTTTTTTCTATTTTTGTATTCACCCAAATGTATTGTAAATACGTGTTTTAGATGTAAAATAATGTGAACTTAACGTGAAAAATATAAAAAGTATGATTAGTTTAATAGAAATGACTTAAGACGATATTTAGCGGATTCATCACCTGTTTTTCAAAATTTTTTTACGACCTTTTATATTCACCCAAATGTATTGTAAAGACGTGTTTTAGATGTAAAATAATGTGAACTTAACGTTAAAAATATAAAAAGTATGATTAGTTTAATAGAAATGACTTAAGACGATATTTAGCGGATTCATCACCATTTTTTACAAAATTTTTTCCCTAATTTTTTTTCTATTTTTTGTATTCACCCAAATGTATTGTAAATACGTGTTTTAGATGTAAAATATAGTGAACTTAACGTTAAAAATATAAAAAGTATGATTAGTTTAATATAAATGACTTAAGACGATATTTAGCGGATTCATCACCTGTTTTTCAAAGTTTTTTTACGACCTTTTATATTCACCCAAATGTATTGTAAAGACGTGTTTTAGATGTAAATTTATGGGAACTTAACGATAAAAATATAAAAAGTATGATTAGTTCAATACAAATGACTTTAAACGATATTTAGCGGAATTATCACCATTTTTTACCAAATTTTTTCCCAAATTTTTTTTCTATTTTTGTATTCACCCAAATGTATTGTAAATACGTGTTTTAGATGTAAAATAATGTGAACTTAACGTTTAAAATATAAAAAGTATGATTAGTTTAATAGAAATGACTTAAGACGATATTTAGCGGATTCATCACCTGTTTTTCAAAATTTTTTTACGACCTTTTATATTCACCCAAATGTATTGTAAAGACGTGTTTTAGATGTAAAATTATGTGAACTTAACGATAAAAATATAAAAATTATGATTAGTTCAATACAAATGACTTTAAACGATATTTAGCGGAATTATCACCATATTTTACCAAATTTTTTCCCAAATTTTTTTTCTATTTTTGTATTCACCCAAATGTATTGTAAATACGTGTTTTAGATGTAAAATAATGTGAACTTAACGTTAAAAATATAAAAAGTATGATTAGTTTAATAGAAATGACTTAAGACGATATTTAGCGGATTCATCACCTGTTTTTCAAAATTTTTTTACGACCTTTTATATTCACCCAAATGTATTGTAAAGACGTGTTTTAGATGTAAAATAATGTGAACTTAACGTTAAAAATATAAAAAGTATGATTAGTTTAATAGAAATGACTTAAGACGATATTTAGCGGATTCATCACCTGTTTTTCAAAATTTTTTTACGACCTTTTATATTCACCCAAATGTATTGTAAAGACGTGTTTTAGATGTAAATTTATGTGAACTTAACGATAAAAATATAAAAAGTATGATTAGTTCAATACAAATGACTTTAAACGATATTTAGCGGAATTATCACCATTTTTTACCAAATTTTTTCCCAAATTTTTTTTCTATTTTTTTATTCACCCAAATGTATTGTAAATACGTGTTTTAGATGTAAAATAATGTGAACTTAACGTTAAAAATATAAAAAGTATGATTAGTTTAATAGAAATGACTTAAGACGATATTTAGCGGATTCATCACCTGTTTTTCAAAATTTTTTTACGACCTTTTATATTCACCCAAATGTATTGTAAAGACGTGTTTTAGATGTAAAATAATGTGAACTTAACGTTAAAAATATAAAAAGTATGATTAGTTTAATAGAAATGACTTAAGACGATATTTAGCGGATTCATCACCTGTTTTTCAAAATTTTTTTACGACCTTTTATATTCACCCAAATGTATTGTAAAGACGTGTTTTAGATGTAAAATTATGTGAACTTAACGATAAAAATATAAAAAGTATGATTAGTTCAATACAAATGACTTTAAACGATATTTAGCGGAATTATCACCATTTTTTACCAAATTTTTTCCCAAATTTTTTTTCTATTTTTGTATTCACCCAAATGTATTGTAAATACGTGTTTTAGATGTAAAATAATGTGAACTTAACGTGAAAAATATAAAAAGTATGATTAGTTTAATAGAAATGACTTAAGACGATATTTAGCGGATTCATCACCTGTTTTTCAAAATTTTTTTACGACCTTTTATATTCACCCAAATGTATTGTAAAGACGTGTTTTAGATGTAAAATAATGTGAACTTAACGTTAAAAATATAAAAAGTATGATTAGTTTAATAGAAATGACTTAAGACGATATTTAGCGGATTCATCACCATTTTTTACAAAATTTTTTCCCTAATTTTTTTTCTATTTTTTGTATTCACCCAAATGTATTGTAAATACGTGTTTTAGATGTAAAATAATGTGAACTTAACGTGAAAAATATAAAAAGTATGATTAGTTTAATAGAAATGACTTAAGACGATATTTAGCGGATTCATCACCTGTTTTTCAAAATTTTTTTACGACCTTTTATATTCACCCAAATGTATTGTAAAGACGTGTTTTAGATGTAAAATAATGTGAACTTAACGTTAAAAATATAAAAAGTATGATTAGTTTAATAGAAATGACTTAAGACGATATTTAGCGGATTCATCACCATTTTTTACAAAATTTTTTCCCAAATTTTTTTTCTATTTTTTGTATTCACCCAAATGTATTGTAAATACGTGTTTTAGATGTAAAATATAGTGAACTTAACGTTAAAAATATAAAAAGTATGATTAGTTCAATACAAATGACTTTAAACGATATTTAGCGGAATTATCACCATTTTTTACCAAATTTTTTCCCAAATTTTTTTTCTATTTTTGTATTCACCCAAATGCATTGTAAAGACGTGTTTTAGATGTAAAATAATGTGAACTTAACGTTAAAAATATAAAAAGTATGATTAGTTTAATAGAAATGACTTAAGACGATATTTAGCGGATTCATCACCTGTTTTTCAAAATTTTTTTACGACCTTTTATATTCACCCAAATGTATTGTAAAGACGTGTTTTAGATGTAAAATTATGTGAACTTAACGATAAAAATATAAAAAGTATGATTAGTTCAATACAAATGACTTTAAACGATATTTAGCGGAATTATCACCATTTTTTACCAAATTTTTTCCCAAATTTTTTTTCTATTTTTGTATTCACCCAAATGTATTGTAAATACGTGTTTTAGATGTAAAATAATGTGAACTTAACGTGAAAAATATAAAAAGTATGATTAGTTTAATAGAAATGACTTAAGACGATATTTAGCGGATTCATCACCTGTTTTTCAAAATTTTTTTACGACCTTTTATATTCACCCAAATGTATTGTAAAGACGTGTTTTAGATGTAAAATAATGTGAACTTAACGTTAAAAATATAAAAAGTATGATTAGTTTAATAGAAATGACTTAAGACGATATTTAGCGGATTCATCACCATTTTTTACAAAATTTTTTCCCAAATTTTTTTTCTATTTTTTGTATTCACCCAAATGTATTGTAAATACGTGTTTTAGATGTAAAATATAGTGAACTTAACGTTAAAAATATAAAAAGTATGATTAGTTCAATACAAATGACTTTAAACGATATTTAGCGGAATTATCACCATTTTTTACCAAATTTTTTCCCAAATTTTTTTTCTATTTTTGTATTCACCCAAATGTATTGTAAAGACGTGTTTTAGATGTAAAATAATGTGAACTTAACGTTAAAAATATAAAAAGTATGATTAGTTTAATAGAAATGACTTAAGACGATATTTAGCGGATTCATCACCTGTTTTTCAAAATTTTTTTACGACCTTTTATATTCACCCAAATGTATTGTAAAGACGTGTTTTAGATGTAAATTTATGTGAACTTAACGATAAAAATATAAAAAGTATGATTAGTTCAATACAAATGACTTTAAACGATATTTAGCGGAATTATCACCATTTTTTACCAAATTTTTTCCCAAATTTTTTTTCTATTTTTTTATTCACCCAAATGTATTGTAAATACGTGTTTTAGATGTAAAATAATGTGAACTTAACGTTAAAAATATAAAAAGTATGATTAGTTTAATAGAAATGACTTAAGACGATATTTAGCGGATTCATCACCTGTTTTTCAAAATTTTTTTACGACCTTTTATATTCACCCAAATGTATTGTAAAGACGTGTTTTAGATGTAAAATAATGTGAACTTAACGTTAAAAATATAAAAAGTATGATTAGTTTAATAGAAATGACTTAAGACGATAGTTAGCGGATTCATCACCTGTTTTTCAAAATTTTTTTACGACCTTTTATATTCACCCAAATGTATTGTAAAGACGTGTTTTAGATGTAAAATTATGTGAACTTAACGATAAAAATATAAAAAGTATGATTAGTTCAATACAAATGACTTTAAACGATATTTAGCGGAATTATCACCATTTTTTACCAAATTTTTTCCCAAATTTTTTTTCTATTTTTGTATTCACCCAAATGTATTGTAAATACGTGTTTTAGATGTAAAATAATGTGAACTTAACGTTAAAAATATAAAAAGTATGATTAGTTTAATAGAAATGACTTAAGACGATATTTAGCGGATTCATCACCTGTTTTTCAAAATTTTTTTACGACCTTTTATATTCACCCAAATGTATTGTAAAGACGTGTTTTAGATGTAAAATATAGTGAACTTAACGTTAAAAATATAAAAAGTATGATTAGTTTAATATAAATGACTTAAGACGATATTTAGCGGATTCATCACCTGTTTTTCAAAGTTTTTTTACGACCTTTTATATTCACCCAAATGTATTGTAAAGACGTGTTTTAGATGTAAATTTATGTGAACTTAACGATAAAAATATAAAAAGTATGATTAGTTCAATACAAATGACTTTAAACGATATTTAGCGGAATTATCACCATTTTTTACCAAATTTTTTCCCAAATTTTTTTTCTATTTTTGTATTCACCCAAATGTATTGTAAATACGTGTTTTAGATGTAAAATAATGTGAACTTAACGTTAAAAATATAAAAAGTATGATTAGTTTAATAGAAATGACTTAAGACGATATTTAGCGGATTCATCACCTGTTTTTCAAAATTTTTTTACGATCTTTTATATTCACCCAAATGTATTGTAAAGACGTGTTTTAGATGTAAAATAATGTGAACTTAACGTTAAAAATATAAAAAGTATGATTAGTTTAATAAAATTACTTAAGACGATATTTAGCGGATTCATCACCTGTTTTTCAAAATTTTTTTACGACCTTTTATATTCACCCAAATGTATTGTAAATACGTGTTTTAGATGTAAAATTATGTGAACTTAACGATAAAAATATAAAAAGTATGATTAGTTCAATACAAATGACTTTAAACGATATTTAGCGGAATTATCACCATTTTTTACCAAATTTTTTCCCAAATTTTTTTTCTATTTTTGTATTCACCCAAATGTATTGTAAATACGTGTTTTAGATGTAAAATAATGTGAACTTAACGTGAAAAATATAAAAAGTATGATTAGTTCAATAGAAATGACTTAAGACGATATTTAGCGGATTCATCACCTGTTTTTCAAAATTTTTTTACGACCTTTTATATTCACCCAAATGTATTGTAAAGACGTGTTTTAGATGTAAAATAATGTGAACTTAACGTTAAAAATATAAAAAGTATGATTAGTTTAATAGAAATGACTTAAGACGATATTTAGCGGATTCATCACCTGTTTTTCAAAGTTTTTTTACGACCTTTTATATTCACCCAAATGTATTGTAAAGACGTGTTTTAGATGTAAAATTATGTGAACTTAACGATAAAAATATAAAAAGTATGATTAGTTCAATACAAATGACATTAAACGATATTTAGCGGAATTATCACCATTTTTTACAAAATTTTTTCCCAAATTTTTTTTCTATTTTTTGTATTCACCCAAATGTATTGTAAATACGTGTTTTAGATGTAAAATATAGTGAACTTAACGTTAAAAATATAAAAAGTATGATTAGTTTAATATAAATGACTTAAGACGATATTTAGCGGATTCATCACCTGTTTTTCAAAGTTTTTTTACGACCTTTTATATTCACCCAAATGTATTGTAAAGACGTGTTTTAGATGTAAATTTATGTGAACTTAACGATAAAAATATAAAAAGTATGATTAGTTCAATACAAATGACTTTAAACGATATTTAGCGGAATTATCACCATTTTTTACCAAATTTTTTCCCAAATTTTTTTTCTATTTTTGTATTCACCCAAATGTATTGTAAATACGTGTTTTAGATGTAAAATAATGTGAACTTAACGTTAAAAATATAAAAAGTATGATTAGTTTAATAGAAATGACTTAAGACAATATTTAGCGGATTCATCACCTGTTTTTCAAAATTTTTTTACGATCTTTTATATTCACCCAAATGTATTGTAAAGACGTGTTTTAGATGTAAAATAATGTGAACTTAACGTTAAAAATATAAAAAGTATGATTAGTTTAATAAAATTACTTAAGACGATATTTAGCGGATTCATCACCTGTTTTTCAAAATTTTTTTACGACCTTTTATATTCACCCAAATGTATTGTAAATACGTGTTTTAGATGTAAAATTATGTGAACTTAACGATAAAAATATAAAAAGTATGATTAGTTCAATACAAATGACTTTAAACGATATTTAGCGGAATTATCACCATTTTTTACCAAATTTTTTCCCAAATTTTTTTTCTATTTTTGTATACACCCAAATGTATTGTAAATACGTGTTTTAGATGTAAAATAATGTGAACTTAACGTTAAAAATATAAAAAGTATGATTAGTTTAATATAAATGACTTAAGACGATATTTAGCGGATTCATCACCTGTTTTTCAAAGTTTTTTTACGACCTTTTATATTCACCCAAATGTATTGTAAAGACGTGTTTTAGATGTAAATTTATGTGAACTTAACGATAAAAATATAAAAAGTATGATTAGTTCAATACAAATGACTTTAAACGATATTTAGCGGAATTGTCACCATTTTTTACCAAATTTTTTCCCAAATTTTTTTTCTATTTTTGTATTCACCCAAATGTATTGTAAATACGTGTTTTAGATGTAAAATAATGTGAACTTAACGTTAAAAATATAAAAAGTATGATTAGTTTAATAGAAATGACTTAAGACGATATTTAGCGGATTCATCACCTGTTTTTCAAAATTTTTTTACGATCTTTTATATTCACCCAAATGTATTGTAAAGACGTGTTTTAGATGTAAAATAATGTGAACTTAACGTTAAAAATATAAAAAGTATGATTAGTTTAATAAAATTACTTAAGACGATATTTAGCGGATTCATCACCTGTTTTTCAAAATTTTTTTACAACCTTTTATATTCACCCAAATGTATTGTAAATACGTGTTTTAGATGTAAAATTATGTGAACTTAACGATAAAAATATAAAAAGTATGATTATTTCAATACAAATGACTTTAAACGATATTTAGCGGAATTATCACCATTTTTTACCAAATTTTTTCCCAAATTTTTTTTCTATTTTTGTATACACCCAAATGTATTGTAAATACGTGTTTTAGATGTAAAATAATGTGAACTTAACGTTAAAAATATAAAAAGTATGATTAGTTTAATAGAAATGACTTAAGACGATATTTAGCGGATTCATCACCTGTTTTTCAAAATTTTTTTACGACCTTTTATATTCACCCAAATGTATTGTAAAGACGTGTTTTATATGTAAAATTATGTGAACTTAACGTTAAAAATATAAAAAGTATGATTAGTTCAATACAAATGACTTTAAACGATATTTAGCGGAATTATCACCATTTTTTACCAAATTTTTTCCCAAATTTTTTTTCTATTTTTGTATTCACCCAAATGTATTGTAAATACGTGTTTTAGATGTAAAATAATGTGAACTTAACGTTAAAAATATAAAAAGTATGATTAGTTTAATAGAAATGACTTAAGACGATATTTAGCGGATTCATCACCTGTTTTTCAAAATTTTTTTACGACCTTTTATATTCACCCAAATGTATTGTAAAGACGTGTTTTATATGTAAAATTATGTGAACTTAACGTTAAAAATATAAAAAGTATGATTAGTTCAATACAAATGACTTTAAACGATATTTAGCGGAATTATCACCATTTTTACCAAATTTTTTCCCAAATTTTTTTTCTATTTTTGTATTCACCCAAATGTATTGTAAATACGTGTTTTAGATGTAAAATAATGTGAACTTAACGTTAAAAATATAAAAAGTATGATTAGTTTAATAGAAATGACTTAAGACGATATTTAGCGGAATTATCACCATTTTTTACAAAATTTTTTCCCAAATTTTTTTTCTATTTTTTGTATTCACCCAAATGTATTGTAAATACGTGTTTTAGATGTAAAATATAGTGAACTTAACGTTAAAAATATAAAAAGTATGATTAGTTTAATATAAATGACTTAAGACGATATTTAGCGGATTCATCACCTGTTTTTCAAAATTTTTTTACGACCTTTTATATTCACCCAAATGTATTGTAAATACGTGTTTTAGATGTAAAATTATGTGAACTTAATGATAAAAATATAAAAAGTATGATTAGTTCAATACAAATGACTTTAAACGATATTTAGCGGAATTATCACCATTTTTTACCAAATTTTTTCCCAAATTTTTTTTCTATTTTTGTATACACCCAAATGTATTGTAAATACGTGTTTTAGATGTAAAATAATGTGAACTTAACGTTAAAAATATAAAAAGTATGATTAGTTTAATATAAATGACTTAAGACGATATTTAGCGGATTCATCACCTGTTTTTCAAAGTTTTTTTACGACCTTTTATATTCACCCAAATGTATTGTAAAGACGTGTTTTAGATGTAAATTTATGTGAACTTAACGATAAAAATATAAAAAGTATGATTAGTTCAATACAAATGACTTTAAACGATATTTAGCGGAATTGTCACCATTTTTTACCAAATTTTTTCCCAAATTTTTTTTCTATTTTTGTATTCACCCAAATGTATTGTAAATACGTGTTTTAGATGTAAAATAATGTGAACTTAACGTTAAAAATATAAAAAGTATGATTAGTTTAATAGAAATGACTTAAGACGATATTTAGCGGATTCATCACCTGTTTTTCAAAATTTTTTTACGATCTTTTATATTCACCCAAATGTATTGTAAAGACGTGTTTTAGATGTAAAATAATGTGAACTTAACGTTAAAAATATAAAAAGTATGATTAGTTTAATAAAATTACTTAAGACGATATTTAGCGGATTCATCACCTGTTTTTCAAAATTTTTTTACGACCTTTTATATTCACCCAAATGTATTGTAAAGACGTGTTTTAGATGTAAAATATAGTGAACTTAACGTTAAAAATATAAAAAGTATGATTAGTTTAATATAAATGACTTAAGACGATATTTAGCGGATTCATCACCTGTTTTTCAAAGTTTTTTTACGACCTTTTATATTCACCCAAATGTATTGTAAAGACGTGTTTTAGATGTAAATTTATGTGAACTTAACGATAAAAATATAAAAAGTATGATTAGTTCAATACAAATGACTTTAAACGATATTTAGCGGAATTATCACCATTTTTTACCAAATTTTTTCCCAAATTTTTTTTCTATTTTTGTATTCACCCAAATGTATTGTAAATACGTGTTTTAGATGTAAAATAATGTGAACTTAACGTTAAAAATATAAAAAGTATGATTAGTTTAATAGAAATGACTTAAGACGATATTTAGCGGATTCATCACCTGTTTTTCAAAATTTTTTTACGATCTTTTATATTCACCCAAATGTATTGTAAAGACGTGTTTTAGATGTAAAATAATGTGAACTTAACGTTAAAAATATAAAAAGTATGATTAGTTTAATAAAATTACTTAAGACGATATTTAGCGGATTCATCACCTGTTTTTCAAAATTTTTTTACGACCTTTTATATTCACCCAAATGTATTGTAAATACGTGTTTTAGATGTAAAATTATGTGAACTTAACGATAAAAATATAAAAAGTATGATTAGTTCAATACAAATGACTTTAAACGATATTTAGCGGAATTATCACCATTTTTTACCAAATTTTTTCCCAAATTTTTTTTCTATTTTTGTATTCACCCAAATGTATTGTAAATACGTGTTTTAGATGTAAAATAATGTGAACTTAACGTGAAAAATATAAAAAGTATGATTAGTTTAATAGAAATGACTTAAGACGATATTTAGCGGATTCATCACCTGTTTTTCAAAATTTTTTTACGACCTTTTATATTCACCCAAATGTATTGTAAAGACGTGTTTTAGATGTAAAATAATGTGAACTTAACGTTAAAAATATAAAAAGTATGATTAGTTTAATAGAAATGACTTAAGACGATATTTAGCGGATTCATCACCTGTTTTTCAAAGTTTTTTTACGACCTTTTATATTCACCCAAATGTATTGTAAAGACGTGTTTTAGATGTAAAATTATGTGAACTTAACGATAAAAATATAAAAAGTATGATTAGTTCAATACAAATGACATTAAACGATATTTAGCGGAATTATCACCATTTTTTACAAAATTTTTTCCCAAATTTTTTTTCTATTTTTTGTATTCACCCAAATGTATTGTAAATACGTGTTTTAGATGTAAAATATAGTGAACTTAACGTTAAAAATATAAAAAGTATGATTAGTTTAATATAAATGACTTAAGACGATATTTAGCGGATTCATCACCTGTTTTTCAAAGTTTTTTTACGACCTTTTATATTCACCCAAATGTATTGTAAAGACGTGTTTTAGATGTAAAATTATGTGAACTTAACGATAAAAATATAAAAAGTATGATTAGTTCAATACAAATGACATTAAACGATATTTAGCGGAATTATCACAATTTTTTATAAAATTTTTTCCCAAATTTTTTTTCTATTTTTTGTATTCACCCAAATGTATTGTAAATACGTGTTTTAGATGTAAAATATAGTGAACTTAACGTTAAAAATATAAAAAGTATGATTAGTTTAATATAAATGACTTAAGACGATATTTAGCGGATTCATCACCTGTTTTTCAAAGTTTTTTTACGACCTTTTATATTCACCCAAATGTATTGTAAAGACGTGTTTTAGATGTAAAATTATGTGAACTTAACGATAAAAATATAAAAAGTATGATTAGTTCAATACAAATGACATTAAACGATATTTAGCGGAATTATCACCATTTTTTACAAAATTTTTTCCCAAATTTTTTTTCTATTTTTTGTATTCACCCAAATGTATTGTAAATACGTGTTTTAGATGTAAAATATAGTGAACTTAACGTTAAAAATATAAAAAGTATGATTAGTTTAATATAAATGACTTAAAACGATATTTAGCGGATTCATCACCTGTTTTTCAAAGTTTTTTTACGACCTTTTATATTCACCCAAATGTATTGTAAAGACGTGTTTTATTTGTAAAATTATGTGAACTTAACGATAAAAATATAAAAAGTATGATTAGTTCAATACAAATGACTTAAGACGATATTTAGCGGATTCATCACCTGTTTTTCAAAGTTTTTTTACGACCTTTTATATTCACCCAAATGTATTGTAAAGACGTGTTTTAGATGTAAAATTATGTGAACTTAACGATAAAAATATAAAAAGTATGATTAGTTCAATACAAATGACATTAAACGATATTTAGCGGAATTATCACCATTTTTTACAAAATTTTTTCCCAAATTTTTTTTCTATTTTTTGTATTCACCCAAATGTATTGTAAATACGTGTTTTAGATGTAAAATATAGTGAACTTAACGTTAAAAATATAAAAAGTATGATTAGTTTAATATAAATGACTTAAGACGATATTTAGCGGATTCATCACCTGTTTTTCAAAGTTTTTTTACGACCTTTTATATTCACCCAAATGTATTGTAAAGACGTGTTTTAGATGTAAAATTATGTGAACTTAACGATAAAAATATAAAAAGTATGATTAGTTCAATACAAATGACATTAAACGATATTTAGCGGAATTATCACCATTTTTTATAAAATTTTTTCCCAAATTTTTTTTCTATTTTTTGTATTCACCCAAATGTATTGTAAATACGTGTTTTAGATGTAAAATATAGTGAACTTAACGTTAAAAATATAAAAAGTATGATTAGTTTAATATAAATGACTTAAGACGATATTTAGCGGATTCATCACCTGTTTTTCAAAGTTTTTTTACGACCTTTTATATTCACCCAAATGTATTGTAAAGACGTGTTTTAGATGTAAAATTATGTGAACTTAACGATAAAAATATAAAAAGTATGATTAGTTCAATACAAATGACATTAAACGATATTTAGCGGAATTATCACCATTTTTTACAAAATTTTTTCCCAAATTTTTTTTCTATTTTTTGTATTCACCCAAATGTATTGTAAATACGTGTTTTAGATGTAAAATATAGTGAACTTAACGTTAAAAATATAAAAAGTATGATTAGTTTAATATAAATGACTTAAAACGATATTTAGCGGATTCATCACCTGTTTTTCAAAGTTTTTTTACGACCTTTTATATTCACCCAAATGTATTGTAAAGACGTGTTTTATTTGTAAAATTATGTGAACTTAACGATAAAAATATAAAAAGTATGATTAGTTCAATACAAATGACTTAAGACGATATTTAGCGGATTCATCACCTGTTTTTCAAAGTTTTTTTACGACCTTTTATATTCACCCAAATGTATTGTAAAGACGTGTTTTAGATGTAAAATTATGTGAACTTAACGATAAAAATATAAAAAGTATGATTAGTTCAATACAAATGACATTAAACGATATTTAGCGGAATTATCACTATTTTTTACAAAATTTTTTCCCAAATTTTTTTTCTATTTTTGTATTCACCCAAATGTATTGTAAATACGTGTTTTAGATGTAAAATAATGTGAACTTAACGTTAAAAATATAAAAAGTATGATTAGTTTAATAGAAATGACTTAAGACAATATTTAGCGGATTCATCACCTGTTTTTCAAAATTTTTTTACGATCTTTTATATTCACCCAAATGTATTGTAAAGACGTGTTTTAGATGTAAAATAATGTGAACTTAACGTTAAAAATATAAAAAGTATGATTAGTTTAATAAAATTACTTAAGACGATATTTAGCGGATTCATCACCTGTTTTTCAAAATTTTTTTACGACCTTTTATATTCACCCAAATGTATTGTAAATACGTGTTTTAGATGTAAAATTATGTGAACTTAACGATAAAAATATAAAAAGTATGATTAGTTCAATACAAATGACTTTAAACGATATTTAGCGGAATTATCACCATTTTTTACCAAATTTTTTCCCAAATTTTTTTTCTATTTTTGTATACACCCAAATGTATTGTAAATACGTGTTTTAGATGTAAAATAATGTGAACTTAACGTTAAAAATATAAAAAGTATGATTAGTTTAATATAAATGACTTAAGACGATATTTAGCGGATTCATCACCTGTTTTTCAAAGTTTTTTTACGACCTTTTATATTCACCCAAATGTATTGTAAAGACGTGTTTTAGATGTAAATTTATGTGAACTTAACGATAAAAATATAAAAAGTATGATTAGTTCAATACAAATGACTTTAAACGATATTTAGCGGAATTGTCACCATTTTTTACCAAATTTTTTCCCAAATTTTTTTTCTATTTTTGTATTCACCCAAATGTATTGTAAATACGTGTTTTAGATGTAAAATAATGTGAACTTAACGTTAAAAATATAAAAAGTATGATTAGTTTAATAGAAATGACTTAAGACGATATTTAGCGGATTCATCACCTGTTTTTCAAAATTTTTTTACGATCTTTTATATTCACCCAAATGTATTGTAAAGACGTGTTTTAGATGTAAAATAATGTGAACTTAACGTTAAAAATATAAAAAGTATGATTAGTTTAATAAAATTACTTAAGACGATATTTAGCGGATTCATCACCTGTTTTTCAAAATTTTTTTACAACCTTTTATATTCACCCAAATGTATTGTAAATACGTGTTTTAGATGTAAAATTATGTGAACTTAACGATAAAAATATAAAAAGTATGATTAGTTCAATACAAATGACTTTAAACGATATTTAGCGGAATTATCACCATTTTTTACCAAATTTTTTCCCAAATTTTTTTTCTATTTTTGTATACACCCAAATGTATTGTAAATACGTGTTTTAGATGTAAAATAATGTGAACTTAACGTTAAAAATATAAAAAGTATGATTAGTTTAATAGAAATGACTTAAGACGATATTTAGCGGATTCATCACCTGTTTTTCAAAATTTTTTTACGACCTTTTATATTCACCCAAATGTATTGTAAAGACGTGTTTTATATGTAAAATTATGTGAACTTAACGTTAAAAATATTAAAAGTATGATTAGTTCAATACAAATGACTTTAAACGATATTTAGCGGAATTATCACCATTTTTTACCAAATTTTTTCCCAAATTTTTTTTCTATTTTTGTATTCACCCAAATGTATTGTAAATACGTGTTTTAGATGTAAAATAATGTGAACTTAACGTTAAAAATATAAAAAGTATGATTAGTTTAATAGAAATGACTTAAGACGATATTTAGCGGATTCATCACCTGTTTTTCAAAATTTTTTTACGACCTTTTATATTCACCCAAATGTATTGTAAAGACGTGTTTTATATGTAAAATTATGTGAACTTAACGTTAAAAATATAAAAAGTATGATTAGTTCAATACAAATGACTTTAAACGATATTTAGCGGAATTATCACCATTTTTACCAAATTTTTTCCCAAATTTTTTTTCTATTTTTGTATTCACCCAAATGTATTGTAAATACGTGTTTTAGATGTAAAATAATGTGAACTTAACGTTAAAAATATAAAAAGTATGATTAGTTTAATAGAAATGACTTAAGACGATATTTAGCGGAATTATCACCATTTTTTACAAAATTTTTTCCCAAATTTTTTTTCTATTTTTTGTATTCACCCAAATGTATTGTAAATACGTGTTTTAGATGTAAAATATAGTGAACTTAACGTTAAAAATATAAAAAGTATGATTAGTTTAATATAAATGACTTAAGACGATATTTAGCGGATTCATCACCTGTTTTTCAAAATTTTTTTACGACCTTTTATATTCACCCAAATGTATTGTAAATACGTGTTTTAGATGTAAAATTATGTGAACTTAATGATAAAAATATAAAAAGTATGATTAGTTCAATACAAATGACTTTAAACGATATTTAGCGGAATTATCACCATTTTTTACCAAATTTTTTCCCAAATTTTTTTTCTATTTTTGTATACACCCAAATGTATTGTAAATACGTGTTTTAGATGTAAAATAATGTGAACTTAACGTTAAAAATATAAAAAGTATGATTAGTTTAATATAAATGACTTAAGACGATATTTAGCGGATTCATCACCTGTTTTTCAAAGTTTTTTTACGACCTTTTATATTCACCCAAATGTATTGTAAAGACGTGTTTTAGATGTAAATTTATGTGAACTTAACGATAAAAATATAAAAAGTATGATTAGTTCAATACAAATGACTTTAAACGATATTTAGCGGAATTGTCACCATTTTTTACCAAATTTTTTCCCAAATTTTTTTTCTATTTTTGTATTCACCCAAATGTATTGTAAAGACGTGTTTTAGATGTAAAATAATGTGAACTTAACGTTAAAAATATAAAAAGTATGATTAGTTTAATAAAATTACTTAAGACGATATTTAGCGGATTCATCACCTGTTTTTCAAAATTTTTTTACAACCTTTTATATTCACCCAAATGTATTGTAAATACGTGTTTTAGATGTAAAATTATGTGAACTTAACGATAAAAATATAAAAAGTATGATTAGTTCAATACAAATGACTTTAAACGATATTTAGCGGAATTATCACCATTTTTTACCAAATTTTTTCCCAAATTTTTTTTCTATTTTTGTATACACCCAAATGTATTGTAAATACGTGTTTTAGATGTAAAATAATGTGAACTTAACGTTAAAAATATAAAAAGTATGATTAGTTTAATAGAAATGACTTAAGACGATATTTAGCGGATTCATCACCTGTTTTTCAAAATTTTTTTACGACCTTTTATATTCACCCAAATGTATTGTAAAGACGTGTTTTATATGTAAAATTATGTGAACTTAACGTTAAAAATATAAAAAGTATGATTAGTTCAATACAAATGACTTTAAACGATATTTAGCGGAATTATCACCATTTTTACCAAATTTTTTCCCAAATTTTTTTTCTATTTTTGTATTCACCCAAATGTATTGTAAATACGTGTTTTAGATGTAAAATAATGTGAACTTAACGTTAAAAATATAAAAAGTATGATTAGTTTAATAGAAATGACTTAAGACGATATTTAGCGGAATTATCACCATTTTTTACAAAATTTTTTCCCAAATTTTTTTTCTATTTTTTGTATTCACCCAAATGTATTGTAAATACGTGTTTTAGATGTAAAATATAGTGAACTTAACGTTAAAAATATAAAAAGTATGATTAGTTTAATATAAATGACTTAAGACGATATTTAGCGGATTCATCACCTGTTTTTCAAAATTTTTTTACGACCTTTTATATTCACCCAAATGTATTGTAAATACGTGTTTTAGATGTAAAATTATGTGAACTTAATGATAAAAATATAAAAAGTATGATTAGTTCAATACAAATGACTTTAAACGATATTTAGCGGAATTATCACCATTTTTTACCAAATTTTTTCCCAAATTTTTTTTCTATTTTTGTATACACCCAAATGTATTGTAAATACGTGTTTTAGATGTAAAATAATGTGAACTTAACGTTAAAAATATAAAAAGTATGATTAGTTTAATATAAATGACTTAAGACGATATTTAGCGGATTCATCACCTGTTTTTCAAAGTTTTTTTACGACCTTTTATATTCACCCAAATGTATTGTAAAGACGTGTTTTAGATGTAAATTTATGTGAACTTAACGATAAAAATATAAAAAGTATGATTAGTTCAATACAAATGACTTTAAACGATATTTAGCGGAATTGTCACCATTTTTTACCAAATTTTTTCCCAAATTTTTTTTCTATTTTTGTATTCACCCAAATGTATTGTAAAGACGTGTTTTAGATGTAAAATAATGTGAACTTAACGTTAAAAATATAAAAAGTATGATTAGTTTAATAAAATTACTTAAGACGATATTTAGCGGATTCATCACCTGTTTTTCAAAATTTTTTTACAACCTTTTATATTCACCCAAATGTATTGTAAATACGTGTTTTAGATGTAAAATTATGTGAACTTAACGATAAAAATATAAAAAGTATGATTAGTTCAATACAAATGACTTTAAACGATATTTAGCGGAATTATCACCATTTTTTACCAAATTTTTTCCCAAATTTTTTTTCTATTTTTGTATACACCCAAATGTATTGTAAATACGTGTTTTAGATGTAAAATTATGTGAACTTAACGATAAAAATATAAAAAGTATGATTAGTTCAATACAAATGACTTTAAACGATATTTAGCGGAATTATCACCATTTATTACCAAATTTTTTCCCAAATTTTTTTTCTATTTTTGTATACACCCAAATGTATTGTAAATACGTGTTTTAGATGTAAAATAATGTGAACTTAACGTTAAAAATATAAAAAGTATGATTAGTTTAATAGAAATGACTTAAGACGATATTTAGCGGATTCATCACCTGTTTTTCAAAATTTTTTTACGACCTTTTATATTCACCCAAATGTATTGTAATGACGTGTTTTATATGTAAAATTATGTGAACTTAACGTTAAAAATATAAAAAGTATGATTAGTTCAATACAAATGACTTTAAACGATATTTAGCGGAATTATCACCATTTTTTACCAAATTTTTTCCCAAATTTTTTTTCTATTTTTGTATTCACCCAAATGTATTGTAAATACGTGTTTTAGATGTAAAATAATGTGAACTTAACGTTAAAAATATAAAAAGTATGATTAGTTTAATAGAAATGACTTAAGACGATATTTAGCGGATTCATCACCTGTTTTTCAAAATTTTGTTACGACCTTTTATATTCACCCAAATGTATTGTAAAGACGTGTTTTAGATGTAAAATATAGTGAACTTAACGTTAAAAATATAAAAAGTATGATTAGTTTAATATAAATGACTTAAGACGATATTTAGCGGATTCATCACCTGTTTTTCAAAGTTTTTTTACGACCTTTTATATTCACCCAAATGTATTGTAAAGACGTGTTTTAGATGTAAATTTATGTGAACTTAACGATAAAAATATAAAGAGTATGATTAGTTCAATACAAATGACTTTAAACGATATTTAGCGGAATTGTCACCATTTTTTACCAAATTTTTTTTCTATTTTTGTATTCACCCAAATGTATTGTAAATACGTGTTTTAGATGTAAAATAATGTGAACTTAACGTTAAAAATATAAAAAGTATGATTAGTTTAATAGAAATGACTTAAGACGATATTTAGCGGATTCATCACCTGTTTTTCAAAATTTTTTTACGATCTTTTATATTCACCCAAATGTATTGTAAAGACGTGTTTTAGATGTAAAATAATGTGAACTTAACGTTAAAAATATAAAAAGTATGATTAGTTTAATAAAATTACTTAAGACGATATTTAGCGGATTCATCACCTGTTTTTCAAAATTTTTTTACGACCTTTTATATTCACCCAAATGTATTGTAAATACGTGTTTTAGATGTAAAATTATGTGAACTTAACGATAAAAATATAAAAAGTATGATTAGTTCAATACAAATGACTTTAAACGATATTTAGCGGAATTATCACCATTTTTTACCAAATTTTTTCGCAAATTTTTTTTCTATTTTTGTATACACCCAAGTGTATTGTAAATACGTGTTTTAGATGTAAAATAATGTGAACTTAACGTTAAAAATATAAAAAGTATGATTAGTTTAATAGAAATGACTTAAGACGATATTTAGCGGATTCATCACCTGTTTTTCAAAATTTTTTTACGACCTTTTATATTCACCCAAATGTATTGTAAAGACGTGTTTTATATGTAAAATTATGTGAACTTAACGTTAAAAATATAAAAAGTATGATTAGTTCAATACAAATGACTTTAAACGATATTTAGCGGAATTATCACCATTTTTTACCAAATTTTTTCCCAAATTTTTTTTCTATTTTTGTATTCACCCAAATGTATTGTAAATACGTGTTTTAGATGTAAAATAATGTGAACTTAACGTTAAAAATATAAAAAGTATGATTAGTTTAATAGAAATGACTTAAGACGATATTTAGCGGATTCATCACCTGTTTTTCAAAATTTTTTTACGACCTTTTATATTCACCCAAATGTATTGTAAAGACGTGTTTTATATGTAAAATTATGTGAACTTAACGTTAAAAATATAAAAAGTATGATTAGTTCAATACAAATGACTTTAAACGATATTTAGCGGAATTATCACCATTTTTTACCAAATTTTTTCCCAAATTTTTTTTCTATTTTTGTATTCACCCAAATGTATTGTAAATACGTGTTTTAGATGTAAAATAATGTGAACTTAACGTTAAAAATATAAAAAGTATGATTAGTTTAATAGAAATGACTTAAGACGATATTTAGCGGATTCATCACCTGTTTTTCAAAATTTTTTTACGACCTTTTATATTCACCCAAATGTATTGTAAAGACGTGTTTTAGATGTAAAATATAGTGAACTTAACGTTAAAAATATAAAAAGTATGATTAGTTTAATATAAATGACTTAAGACGATATTTAGCGGATTCATCACCTGTTTTTCAAAGTTTTTTTACGACCTTTTATATTCACCCAAATGTATTGTAAAGACGTGTTTTAGATGTAAATTTATGTGAACTTAACGATAAAAATATAAAAAGTATGATTAAATCAATACAAATGACTTTAAACGATATTTAGCGGAATTATCACCATTTTTTACCAAATTTTTTCCCAAATTTTTTTTCTATTTTTTTATTCACCCAAATGTATTGTAAATACGTGTTTTAGATGTAAAATAATGTGAACTTAACGTTAAAAATATAAAAAGTATGATTAGTTTAATAGAAATGACTTAAGACGATATTTAGCGGATTCATCACCTGTTTTTCAAAATTTTTTTACGACCTTTTATATTCACCCAAATGTATTGTAAAGACGTGTTTTAGATGTAAAATAATGTGAACTTAACGTTAAAAATATAAAAAGTATGATTAGTTCAATACAAATGACTTTAAACGATATTTAGCGGAATTATCACCATTTTTTACCAAATTTTTTCCCAAATTTTTTTTCTATTTTTGTATTCACCCAAATGTATTGTAAATACGTGTTTTAGATGTAAAATAATGTGAACTTAACGTTAAAAATATAAAAAGTATGATTAGTTTAATAGAAATGACTTAAGACGATATTTAGCGGATTCATCACCTGTTTTTCAAAATTTTTTTACGACCTTTTATCTTCACCCAAATGTATTGTAAAGACGTGTTTTAGATGTAAAATAATGTGAACTTAACGTTAAAAATATAAAAAGTATGATTAGTTCAATACAAATGACTTTAAACGATATTTAGCGGAATTATCACCATTTTTTACCAAATTTTTTCCCAAATTTTTTTTCTATTTTTGTATTCACCCAAATGTATTGTAAATACGTGTTTTAGATGTAAAATAATGTGAACTTAACGTTAAAAATATAAAAAGTATGATTAGTTTAATAGAAATGACTTAAGACGATATTTAGCGGATTCATCACCTGTTTTTCAAAATTTTTTTACGACCTTTTATCTTCACCCAAATGTATTGTAAAGACGTGTTTTAGATGTAAAATAATGTGAACTTAACGTTAAAAATATAAAAAGTATGATTAGTTTAATAGAAATGACTTAAGACGATATTTAGCGGATTCATCACCTGTTTTTCAAAATTTTTTTACGACCTTTTATATTCACCCAAATGTATTGTAAAGACGTGTTTTAGATGTAAAATAATGTGAACTTAACGTTAAAAATATAAAAAGTATGATTAGTTTAATAGAAATGACTTAAGACGATATTTAGCGGATTCATCACCTGTTTTTCAAAATTTTTTTACGACCTTTTATATTCACCCAAATGTATTGTAAAGACGTGTTTTATATGTAAAATTATGTGAACTTAACGTTAAAAATATAAAAAGTATGATTAGTTCAATACAAATGACTTTAAACGATATTTAGCGGAATTATCACAATTTTTTACCAAATTTTTTCCCAAATGTTTTTTCTATTTTTTGTATTAACCCAAATGTATTGTAAATACGTGTTTTAGATGTAAAATAATGTGAACTTAACGTTAAAAATATAAAAAGTATGATTAGTTTAATAGAAATGACTTAAGACGATATTTAGCGGATTCATCACCTGTTTTTCAAAATTTTTTTACGACCTTTTATATTCACCCAAATGTATTGTAAAGACGTGTTTTAGATGTAAATTTATGTGAACTTAACGATAAAAATATAAAAAGTATGATTAAATCAATACAAATGACTTTAAACGATATTTAGCGGAATTATCACCATTTTTTACCAAATTTTTTCCCAAATTTTTTTTCTATTTTTTTATTCACCCAAATGTATTGTAAATACGTGTTTTAGATGTAAAATAATGTGAACTTAACGTTAAAAATATAAAAAGTATGATTAGTTTAATAGAAATGACTTAAGACGATATTTAGCGGATTCATCACCTGTTTTTCAAAATTTTTTTACGACCTTTTATATTCACCCAAATGTATTGTAAAGACGTGTTTTAGATGTAAAATAATGTGAACTTAACGTTAAAAATATAAAAAGTATGATTAGTTCAATACAAATGACTTTAAACGATATTTAGCGGAATTATCACCATTTTTTACCAAATTTTTTCCCAAATTTTTTTTCTATTTTTGTATTCACCCAAATGTATTGTAAATACGTGTTTTAGATGTAAAATAATGTGAACTTAACGTTAAAAATATAAAAAGTATGATTAGTTTAATAGAAATGACTTAAGACGATATTTAGCGGATTCATCACCTGTTTTTCAAAATTTTTTTACGACCTTTTATCTTCACCCAAATGTATTGTAAAGACGTGTTTTAGATGTAAAATAATGTGAACTTAACGTTAAAAATATAAAAAGTATGATTAGTTTAATAGAAATGACTTAAGACGATATTTAGCGGATTCATCACCTGTTTTTCAAAATTTTTTTACGACCTTTTATATTCACCCAAATGTATTGTAAAGACGTGTTTTAGATGTAAAATAATGTGAACTTAACGTTAAAAATATAAAAAGTATGATTAGTTTAATAGAAATGACTTAAGACGATATTTAGCGGATTCATCACCTGTTTTTCAAAATTTTTTTACGACCTTTTATATTCACCCAAATGTATTGTAAAGACGTGTTTTATATGTAAAATTATGTGAACTTAACGTTAAAAATATAAAAAGTATGATTAGTTCAATACAAATGACTTTAAACGATATTTAGCGGAATTATCACCATTTTTTACCAAATTTTTTCCCAAATTTTTTTTCTATTTTTGTATTCACCCAAATGTATTGTAAATACGTGTTTTAGATGTAAAATAATGTGAACTTAACGTTAAAAATATAAAAAGTATGATTAGTTTAATAGAAATGACTTAAGACGATATTTAGCGGATTCATCACCTGTTTTTCAAAATTTTTTTACGATCTTTTATATTCACCCAAATGTATTGTAAAGACGTGTTTTAGATGTAAAATAATGTGAACTTAACGTTAAAAATATAAAAAGTATGATTAGTTTAATAAAATTACTTAAGACGATATTTAGCGGATTCATCACCTGTTTTTCAAAATTTTTTTACGACCTTTTATATTCACCCAAATGTATTGTAAATACGTGTTTTAGATGTAAAATTATGTGAACTTAACGATAAAAATATAAAAAGTATGATTAGTTCAATACAAATGACTTTAAACGATATTTAGCGGAATTATCACCATTTTTTACCAAATTTTTTCCCAAATTTTTTTTCTATTTTTGTATACACCCAAATGTATTGTAAATACGTGTTTTAGATGTAAAATAATGTGAACTTAACGTTAAAAATATAAAAAGTATGATTAGTTTAATAGAAATGACTTAAGACGATATTTAGCGGATTCATCACCTGTTTTTCAAAATTTTTTTACGACCTTTTATATTCACCCAAATGTATTGTAAAGACGTGTTTTATATGTAAAATTATGTGAACTTAACGTTAAAAATATAAAAAGTATGATTAGTTCAATACAAATGACTTTAAACGATATTTAGCGGAATTATCACCATTTTTTACCAAATTTTTTCCCAAATTTTTTTTCTATTTTTGTATTCACCCAAATGTATTGTAAATACGTGTTTTAGATGTAAAATAATGTGAACTTAACGTTAAAAATATAAAAAGTATGATTAGTTTAATAGAAATGACTTAAGACGATATTTAGCGGATTCATCACCTGTTTTTCAAAATTTTTTTACGACCTTTTATATCCACCCAAATGTATTGTAAAGACGTGTTTTAGATGTAAAATTATGTGAACTTAACGATAAAAATATAAAAAGTATGATTAGTTCAATACAAATGACTTTAAACGATATTTAGCGGAATTATCACCATTTTTTACCAAATTTTTTCCCAAATTTTTTTTCTATTTTTGTATTCACCCAAATGTATTGTAAATACGTGTTTTAGATGTAAAATAATGTGAACTTAACGTTAAAAATATAAAAAGTATGATTAGTTTAATAGAAATGACTTAAGACGATATTTAGCGGATTCATCACCTGTTTTTCAAAATTTTTTTACGACCTTTTATATTCACCCAAATGTATTGTAAAGACGTGTTTTAGATGTAAAATAATGTGAACTTAACGTTAAAAATATAAAAAGTATGATTAGTTTAATAGAAATGACTTAAGACGATATTTAGCGGATTCATCACCTGTTTTTCAAAATTTTTTTACGACCTTTTATATTCACCCAAATGTATTGTAAAGACGTGTTTTAGATGTAAAATAATGTGAACTTAACGGTAAAAATATAAAAAGTATGATTAGTTTAATAGAAATGACTTAAGACGATATTTAGCGGATTCATCACCTGTTTTTCAAAGTTTTTTTACGACCTTTTATATTCACCCAAATGTATTGTAAAGACGTGTTTTAGATGTAAAATTATGTGAACTTAACGATAAAAATATAAAAAGTATGATTAGTTCAATACAAATGACATTAAACGATATTTAGCGGAATTATCACCATTTTTTACAAAATTTTTTCCCAAAATTTTTTTTCTATTTTTTGTATTCACCCAAATGTATTGTAAATACGTGTTTTAGATGTAAAATATAGTGAACTTAACGTTAAAAATATAAAAAGTATGATTAGTTTAATATAAATGACTTAAGACGATATTTAGCGGATTCATCACCTGTTTTTCAAAGTTTTTTTACGACCTTTTATATTCACCCAAATGTATTGTAAAGACGTGTTTTAGATGTAAAATTATGTGAAATTAACGATAAAAATATAAAAAGTATGATTAGTTCAATACAAATGACTTTAAACGATATTTAGCGGAATTATCACAATTTTTTACCAAATTTTTTCCCAAATGTTTTTTCTATTTTTTTATTCACCCAAATGTATTGTAAATACGTGTTTTAGATGTAAAATAATGTGAACTTAACGTTAAAAATATAAAAAGTATGATTAGTTTAATAGAAATGACTTAAGACGATATTTAACGGATTCATCACCTGTTTTTCAAAATTTTTTTACGACCTTTTATATTCACCCAAATGTATTGTAAAGACGTGTTTTAGATGTAAAATAATGTGAACTTAACGTTAAAAATATAAAAAGTATGATTAGTTTAATAGAAATGACTTAAGACGATAGTTAGCGGATTCATCACCTGTTTTTCAAAATTTTTTTACGACCTTTTATATTCACCCAAATGTATTGTAAAGACGTGTTTTAGATGTAAAATTATGTGAACTTAACGATAAAAATATAAAAAGTATGATTAGTTCAATACAAATGACTTTAAACGATATTTAGCGGAATTATCACCATTTTTTACCAAATTTTTTCCCAAATTCTTTTTCTATTTTTGTATTCACCCAAATGTATTGTAAATACGTGTTTTAGATGTAAAATAATGTGAACTTAACGTTAAAAATATAAAAAGTATGATTAGTTTAATAGAAATGACTTAAGACGATATTTAGCGGATTCATCACCTGTTTTTCAAAATTTTTTTACGACCTTTTATATTCACCCAAATGTATTGTAAAGACGTGTTTTAGATGTAAAATTATGTGAACTTAACGATAAAAATATAAAAAGTATGATTAGTTCAATACAAATGACTTTAAACGATATTTAGCGGAATTATCACCATTTTTTACCAAATTTTTTTTCTATTTTTGTATTCACCCAAATGTATTGTAAATACGTGTTTTAGATGTAAAATAATGTGAACTTAACGTGAAAAATATAAAAAGTATGATTAGTTTAATAGAAATGACTTAAGACGATATTTAGCGGATTCATCACCTGTTTTTCAAAATTTTTTTACGACCTTTTATATTCACCCAAATGTATTGTAAAGACGTGTTTTAGATGTAAAATAATGTGAACTTAACGTTAAAAATATAAAAAGTATGATTAGTTTAATAGAAATGACTTAAGACGATATTTAGCGGATTCATCACCTGTTTTTCAAAGTTTTTTTACGACCTTTTATATTCACCCAAATGTATTGTAAAGACGTGTTTTAGATGTAAAATTATGTGAACTTAACGATAAAAATATAAAAAGTATGATTAGTTCAATACAAATGACATTAAACGATATTTAGCGGAATTATCACCATTTTTTACAAAATTTTTTCCCAAATTTTTTTTCTATTTTTTGTATTCACCCAAATGTATTGTAAATACGTGTTTTAGATGTAAAATATAGTGAACTTAACGTTAAAAATATAAAAAGTATGATTAGTTTAATATAAATGACTTAAGACGATATTTAGCGGATTCATCACCTGTTTTTCAAAGTTTTTTTACGACCTTTTATATTCACCCAAATGTATTGTAAAGACGTGTTTTAGATGTAAAATTATGTGAACTTAACGATAAAAATATAAAAAGTATGATTAGTTCAATACAAATGACTTTAAACGATATTTAGCGGAATTATCACAATTTTTTACCAAATTTTTTCCCAAATGTTTTTTCTATTTTTTGTATTCACCCAAATGTATTGTAAATACGTGTTTTAGATGTAAAATAATGTGAACTTAACGTTAAAAATATAAAAAGTATGATTAGTTTAATAGAAATGACTTAAGACGATATTTAGCGGATTCATCACCTGTTTTTCAAAATTTTTTTACGACCTTTTATATTCACCCAAATGTATTGTAAAGACGTGTTTTAGATGTAAATTTATGTGAACTTAACGATAAAAATATAAAAAGTATGATTAGTTCAATACAAATGACTTTAAACGATATTTAGCGGAATTATCACCATTTTTTACCAAATTTTTTCCCAAATGTTTTTTCTATTTTTTGTATTCACCCAAATGTATTGTAAATACGTGTTTTAGATGTAAAATAATGTGAACTTAACGTTAAAAATATAAAAAGTATGATTAGTTTAATAGAAATGACTTAAGACGATATTTAGCGGATTCATCACCTGTTTTTCAAAATTTTTTTACGACCTTTTATATTCACCCAAATGTATTGTAAAGACGTGTTTTAGATGTAAATTTATGTGAACTTAACGTTAAAAATATAAAAAGTATGATTAGTTTAATAGAAATGACTTAAGACGATATTTAGCGGATTCATCACCTGTTTTTCAAAATTTTTTTACGACCTTTTATATTCACCCAAATGTATTGTAAAGACGTGTTTTAGATGTAAAATTATGTGAACTTAACGATAAAAATATAAAAAGTATGATTAGTTCAATACAAATGACATTAAACGATATTTAGCGGAATTATCACCATTTTTTACAAAATTTTTTCCCAAAATTTTTTTTCTATTTTTTGTATTCACCCAAATGTATTGTAAATACGTGTTTTAGATGTAAAATATAGTGAACTTAACGTTAAAAATATAAAAAGTATGATTAGTTTAATATAAATGACTTAAGACGATATTTAGCGGATTCATCACCTGTTTTTCAAAGTTTTTTTACGACCTTTTATATTCACCCAAATGTATTGTAAAGACGTGTTTTAGATGTAAAATTATGTGAAATTAACGATAAAAATATAAAAAGTATGATTAGTTCAATACAAATGACTTTAAACGATATTTAGCGGAATTATCACCATTTTTTACCAAATTTTTTCCCAAATTTTTTTTCTATTTTTGTATTCACCCAAATGTATTGTAAATACGTGTTTTAGATGTAAAATAATGTGAACTTAACGTGAAAAATATAAAAAGTATGATTAGTTTAATAGAAATGACTTAAGACGATATTTAGCGGATTCATCACCTGTTTTTCAAAATTTTTTTACGACCTTTTATATTCACCCAAATGTATTGTAAAGACGTGTTTTAGATGTAAAATAATGTGAACTTAACGTTAAAAATATAAAAAGTATGATTAGTTTAATAGAAATGACTTAAGACGATATTTAGCGGATTCATCACCTGTTTTTCAAAGTTTTTTTACGACCTTTTATATTCACCCAAATGTATTGTAAAGACGTGTTTTAGATGTAAAATTATGTGAACTTAACGATAAAAATATAAAAAGTATGATTAGTTCAATACAAATGACATTAAACGATATTTAGCGGAATTATCACCATTTTTTACAAAATTTTTTCCCAAATTTTTTTTCTATTTTTTGTATTCACCCAAATGTATTGTAAATACGTGTTTTAGATGTAAAATATAGTGAACTTAACGTTAAAAATATAAAAAGTATGATTAGTTTAATATAAATGACTTAAGACGATATTTAGCGGATTCATCACCTGTTTTTCAAAGTTTTTTTACGACCTTTTATATTCACCCAAATGTATTGTAAAGACGTGTTTTAGATGTAAAATTATGTGAACTTAACGATAAAAATATAAAAAGTATGATTAGTTCAATACAAATGACTTTAAACGATATTTAGCGGAATTATCACAATTTTTTACCAAATTTTTTCCCAAATGTTTTTTCTATTTTTTGTATTCACCCAAATGTATTGTAAATACGTGTTTTAGATGTAAAATAATGTGAACTTAACGTTAAAAATATAAAAAGTATGATTAGTTTAATAGAAATGACTTAAGACGATATTTAGCGGATTCATCACCTGTTTTTCAAAATTTTTTTACGACCTTTTATATTCACCCAAATGTATTGTAAAGACGTGTTTTAGATGTAAATTTATGTGAACTTAACGATAAAAATATAAAAAGTATGATTAGTTCAATACAAATGACTTTAAACGATATTTAGCGGAATTATCACCATTTTTTACCAAATTTTTTCCCAAATGTTTTTTCTATTTTTTGTATTCACCCAAATGTATTGTAAATACGTGTTTTAGATGTAAAATAATGTGAACTTAACGTTAAAAATATAAAAAGTATGATTAGTTTAATAGAAATGACTTAAGACGATATTTAGCGGATTCATCACCTGTTTTTCAAAATTTTTTTACGACCTTTTATATTCACCCAAATGTATTGTAAAGACGTGTTTTAGATGTAAATTTATGTGAACTTAACGTTAAAAATATAAAAAGTATGATTAGTTTAATAGAAATGACTTAAGACGATATTTAGCGGATTCATCACCTGTTTTTCAAAATTTTTTTACGACCTTTTATATTCACCCAAATGTATTGTAAAGACGTGTTTTAGATGTAAAATAATGTGAACTTAACGTTAAAAATATAAAAAGTATGATTAGTTTAATAGAAATGACTTAAGACGATAGTTAGCGGATTCATCACCTGTTTTTCAAAATTTTTTTACGACCTTTTATATTCACCCAAATGTATTGTAAAGACGTGTTTTAGATGTAAAATTATGTGAACTTAACGATAAAAATATAAAAAGTATGATTAGTTCAATACAAATGACTTTAAACGATATTTAGCGGAATTATCACCATTTTTTACCAAATTTTTTCCCAAATTCTTTTTCTATTTTTGTATTCACCCAAATGTATTGTAAATACGTGTTTTAGATGTAAAATAATGTGAACTTAACGTTAAAAATATAAAAAGTATGATTAGTTTAATAGAAATGACTTAAGACGATATTTAGCGGATTCATCACCTGTTTTTCAAAATTTTTTTACGACCTTTTATATTCACCCAAATGTATTGTAAAGACGTGTTTTAGATGTAAAATTATGTGAACTTAACGATAAAAATATAAAAAGTATGATTAGTTTAATAGAAATGACTTAAGACGATATTTAGCGGATTCATCACCTGTTTTTCAAAATTTTTTTACGACCTTTTATATTCACCCAAATGTATTGTAAAGACGTGTTTTAGATGTAAATTTATGTGAACTTAACGATAAAAATATAAAAAGTATGATTAGTTCAATACAAATGACTTTAAACGATATTTAGCGGAATTATCACCATTTTTTACCAAATTTTTTCCCAAATGTTTTTTCTATTTTTTGTATTCACCCAAATGTATTGTAAATACGTGTTTTAGATGTAAAATAATGTGAACTTAACGTTAAAAATATAAAAAGTATGATTAGTTTAATAGAAATGACTTAAGACGATATTTAGCGGATTCATCACCTGTTTTTCAAAATTTTTTTACGACCTTTTATATTCACCCAAATGTATTGTAAAGACGTGTTTTAGATGTAAATTTATGTGAACTTAACGTTAAAAATATAAAAAGTATGATTAGTTTAATAGAAATGACTTAAGACGATATTTAGCGGATTCATCACCTGTTTTTCAAAATTTTTTTACGACCTTTTATATTCACCCAAATGTATTGTAAAGACGTGTTTTAGATGTAAAATTATGTGAACTTAACGATAAAAATATAAAAAGTATGATTAGTTCAATACAAATGACTTTAAACGATATTTAGCGGAATTATCACCATTTTTTACCAAATTTTTTTTCTATTTTTGTATTCACCCAAATGTATTGTAAATACGTGTTTTAGATGTAAAATAATGTGAACTTAACGTGAAAAATATAAAAAGTATGATTAGTTTAATAGAAATGACTTAAGACGATATTTAGCGGATTCATCACCTGTTTTTCAAAATTATTTTACGACCTTTTATATTCACCCAAATGTATTGTAAAGACGTGTTTTAGATGTAAAATAATGTGAACTTAACGTTAAAAATATAAAAAGTATGATTAGTTTAATAGAAATGACTTAAGACGATATTTAGCGGATTCATCACCTGTTTTTCAAAGTTTTTTTACGACCTTTTATATTCACCCAAATGTATTGTAAAGACGTGTTTTAGATGTAAAATTATGTGAACTTAACGATAAAAATATAAAAAGTATGATTAGTTCAATACAAATGACATTAAACGATATTTAGCGGAATTATCACCATTTTTTACAAAATTTTTTCCCAAATTTTTTTTCTATTTTTTGTATTCACCCAAATGTACTGTAAATACGTGTTTTAGATGTAAAATAATGTGAACTTAACGTTAAAAATATAAAAAGTATGATTAGTTTAATAGAAATGACTTAAGACGATATTTAGCGGATTCATCACCTGTTTTTCAAAATTTTTTTACGACCTTTTATATTCACCCAAATGTATTGTAAAGACGTGTTTTAGATGTAAATTTATGTGAACTTAACGATAAAAATATAAAAAGTATGATTAGTTCAATACAAATGACTTTAAACGATATTTAGCGGAATTATCACCATTTTTTACCAAATTTTTTCCCAAATGTTTTTTCTATTTTTTGTATTCACCCAAATGTATTGTAAATACGTGTTTTAGATGTAAAATAATGTGAACTTAACGTTAAAAATATAAAAAGTATGATTAGTTTAATAGAAATGACTTAAGACGATATTTAGCGGATTCATCACCTGTTTTTCAAAATTTTTTTACGACCTTTTATATTCACCCAAATGTATTGTAAAGACGTGTTTTAGATGTAAATTTATGTGAACTTAACGTTAAAAATATAAAAAGTATGATTAGTTTAATAGAAATGACTTAAGACGATATTTAGCGGATTCATCACCTGTTTTTCAAAATTTTTTTACGACCTTTTATATTCACCCAAATGTATTGTAAAGACGTGTTTTAGATGTAAAATAATGTGAACTTAACGTTAAAAATATAAAAAGTATGATTAGTTTAATAGAAATGACTTAAGACGATAGTTAGCGGATTCATCACCTGTTTTTCAAAATTTTTTTACGACCTTTTATATTCACCCAAATGTATTGTAAAGACGTGTTTTAGATGTAAAATTATGTGAACTTAACGATAAAAATATAAAAAGTATGATTAGTTCAATACAAATGACTTTAAACGATATTTAGCGGAATTATCACCATTTTTTACCAAATTTTTTCCCAAATTCTTTTTCTATTTTTGTATTCACCCAAATGTATTGTAAAGACGTGTTTTAGATGTAAAATAATGTGAACTTAACGTTAAAAATATAAAAAGTATGATTAGTTTAATAGAAATGACTTAAGACGATAGTTAGCGGATTCATCACCTGTTTTTCAAAATTTTTTTACGACCTTTTATATTCACCCAAATGTATTGTAAAGACGTGTTTTAGATGTAAAATTATGTGAACTTAACGATAAAAATATAAAAAGTATGATTAGTTCAATACAAATGACTTTAAACGATATTTAGCGGAATTATCACCATTTTTTACCAAATTTTTTCCCAAATTCTTTTTCTATTTTTGTATTCACCCAAATGTATTGTAAATACGTGTTTTAGATGTAAAATAATGTGAACTTAACGTTAAAAATATAAAAAGTATGATTAGTTTAATAGAAATGACTTAAGACGATATTTAGCGGATTCATCACCTGTTTTTCAAAATTTTTTTACGACCTTTTATATTCACCCAAATGTATTGTAAAGACGTGTTTTAGATGTAAAATTATGTGAACTTAACGATAAAAATATAAAAAGTGTGATTAGTTTAATAGAAATGACTTAAGACGATATTTAGCGGATTCATCACCTGTTTTTCAAAATTTTTTTACGACCTTTTATATTCACCCAAATGTATTGTAAAGACGTGTTTTAGATGTAAATTTATGTGAACTTAACGATAAAAATATAAAAAGTATGATTAGTTCAATACAAATGACTTTAAACGATATTTAGCGGAATTATCACCATTTTTTACCAAATTTTTTCCCAAATGTTTTTTCTATTTTTTGTATTCACCCAAATGTATTGTAAATACGTGTTTTAGATGTAAAATAATGTGAACTTAACGTTAAAAATATAAAAAGTATGATTAGTTTAATAGAAATGACTTAAGACGATATTTAGCGGATTCATCACCTGTTTTTCAAAATTTTTTTACGACCTTTTATATTCACCCAAATGTATTGTAAAGACGTGTTTTAGATGTAAATTTATGTGAACTTAACGTTAAAAATATAAAAAGTATGATTAGTTTAATAGAAATGACTTAAGACGATATTTAGCGGATTCATCACCTGTTTTTCAAAATTTTTTTACGACCTTTTATATTCACCCAAATGTATTGTAAAGACGTGTTTTAGATGTAAAATTATGTGAACTTAACGATAAAAATATAAAAAGTATGATTAGTTCAATACAAATGACTTTAAACGATATTTAGCGGAATTATCACCATTTTTTACCAAATTTTTTCCCAAATTTTTTTTCTATTTTTGTATTCACCCAAATGTATTGTAAATACGTGTTTTAGATGTAAAATAATGTGAACTTAACGTGAAAAATATAAAAAGTATGATTAGTTTAATAGAAATGACTTAAGACGATATTTAGCGGATTCATCACCTGTTTTTCAAAATTTTTTTACGACCTTTTATATTCACCCAAATGTATTGTAAAGACGTGTTTTAGATGTAAAATAATGTGAACTTAACGTTAAAAATATAAAAAGTATGATTAGTTTAATAGAAATGACTTAAGACGATATTTAGCGGATTCATCACCTGTTTTTCAAAGTTTTTTTACGACCTTTTATATTCACCCAAATGTATTGTAAAGACGTGTTTTAGATGTAAAATTATGTGAACTTAACGATAAAAATATAAAAAGTATGATTAGTTCAATACAAATGACATAAAACGATATTTAGCGGAATTATCACCATTTTTTACAAAATTTTTTCCCAAATTTTTTTTCTATTTTTTGTATTCACCCAAATGTATTGTAAATACGTGTTTTAGATGTAAAATATAGTGAACTTAACGTTAAAAATATAAAAAGTATGATTAGTTTAATATAAATGACTTAAGACGATATTTAGCGGATTCATCACCTGTTTTTCAAAGTCTTTTTACGACCTTTTATATTCACCCAAATGTATTGTAAAGACGTGTTTTAGATGTAAAATTATGTGAACTTAACGATAAAAATATAAAAAGTATGATTAGTTCAATACAAATGACTTTAAACGATATTTAGCGGAATTATCACCATTTTTTACCAAATTTTTTCCCAAATTTTTTTTCTATTTTTGTATTCACCCAAATGTATTGTAAATACGTGTTTTAGATGTAAAATAATGTGAACTTAACGTGAAAAATATAAAAAGTATGATTAGTTTAATAGAAATGACTTAAGACGATATTTAGCGGATTCATCACCTGTTTTTCAAAATTTTTTTACGACCTTTTATATTCACCCAAATGTATTGTAAAGACGTGTTTTAGATGTAAAATAATGTGAACTTAACGTTAAAAATATAAAAAGTATGATTAGTTTAATAGAAATGACTTAAGACGATATTTAGCGGATTCATCACCTGTTTTTCAAAGTTTTTTTACGACCTTTTATATTCACCCAAATGTATTGTAAAGACGTGTTTTAGATGTAAAATTATGTGAACTTAACGATAAAAATATAAAAAGTATGATTAGTTCAATACAAATGACATTAAACGATATTTAGCGGAATTATCACCATTTTTTACAAAATTTTTTCCCAAATTTTTTTTCTATTTTTTGTATTCACCCAAATGTATTGTAAATACGTGTTTTAGATGTAAAATATAGTGAACTTAACGTTAAAAATATAAAAAGTATGATTAGTTTAATATAAATGACTTAAGACGATATTTAGCGGATTCATCACCTGTTTTTCAAAGTTTTTTACGACCTTTTATATTCACCCAAATGTATTGTAAAGACGTGTTTTAGATGTAAAATTATGTGAACTTAACGATAAAAATATAAAAAGTATGATTAGTTCAATACAAATGACTTTAAACGATATTTAGCGGAATTATCACAATTTTTTACCAAATTTTTTCCCAAATGTTTTTTCTATTTTTTGTATTCACCCAAATGTATTGTAAATACGTGTTTTAGATGTAAAATAATGTGAACTTAACGTTAAAAATATAAAAAGTATGATTAGTTTAATAGAAATGACTTAAGACGATATTTAGCGGATTCATCACCTGTTTTTCAAAATTTTTTTACGACCTTTTATATTCACCCAAATGTATTGTAAAGACGTGTTTTAGATGTAAATTTATGTGAACTTAACGATAAAAATATAAAAAGTATGATTAGTTCAATACAAATGACTTTAAACGATATTTAGCGGAATTATCACCATTTTTTACCAAATTTTTTCCCAAATTTTTTTTCTATTTTTGTATTCACCCAAATGTATTGTAAATACGTGTTTTAGATGTAAAATAATGTGAACTTAACGTTAAAAATATAAAAAGTATGATTAGTTTAATAGAAATGACTTAAGACGATATTTAGCGGATTCATCACCTGTTTTTCAAAATTTTTTTACGATCTTTTATATTCACCCAAATGTATTGTAAAGACGTGTTTTAGATGTAAAATAATGTGAACTTAACGTTAAAAATATAAAAAGTATGATTAGTTTAATAAAATTACTTAAGATGATATTTAGCGGATTCATCACCTGTTTTTCAAAATTTTTTTACGACCTTTTATATTCACCCAAATGTATTGTAAATACGTGTTTTAGATGTAAAATTATGTGAACTTAACGATAAAAATATAAAAAGTATGATTAGTTCAATACAAATGACATAAAACGATATTTAGCGGAATTATCACCATTTTTTACAAAATTTTTTCCCAAATTTTTTTTCTATTTTTTGTATTCACCCAAATGTATTGTAAATACGTGTTTTAGATGTAAAATATAGTGAACTTAACGTTAAAAATATAAAAAGTATGATTAGTTTAATATAAATGACTTAAGACGATATTTAGCGGATTCATCACCTGTTTTTCAAAGTCTTTTTACGACCTTTTATATTCACCCAAATGTATTGTAAAGACGTGTTTTAGATGTAAAATTATGTGAACTTAACGATAAAAATATAAAAAGTATGATTAGTTCAATACAAATGACTTTAAACGATATTTAGCGGAATTATCACAATTTTTTACCAAATTTTTTCCCAAATGTTTTTTCTATTTTTTTATTCACCCAAATGTATTGTAAATGCGTGTTTTAGATGTAAAATAATGTGAACTTAACGTTAAAAATATAAAAAGTATGATTAGTTTAATAGAAATGACTTAAGACGATATTTAGCGGATTCATCACCTGTTTTTCAAAATTTTTTTACGACCTTTTATATTCACCCAAATGTATTGTAAAGACGTGTTTTAGATGTAAAATAATGTGAACTTAACGTTAAAATTATAAAAAGTATGATTAGTTTAATAGAAATGACTTAAGACGATAGTTAGCGGATTCATCACCTGTTTTTCAAAATTTTTTTACGACCTTTTATATTCACCCAAATGTATTGTAAAGACGTGTTTTAGATGTAAAATTATGTGAACTTAACGATAAAAATATAAAAAGTATGATTAGTTCAATACAAATGACTTTAAACGATATTTAGCGGAATTATCACCATTTTTTACCAAATTTTTTCCCAAATTCTTTTTCTATTTTTGTATTCACCCAAATGTATTGTAAATACGTGTTTTAGATGTAAAATAATGTGAACTTAACGTTAAAAATATAAAAAGTATGATTAGTTTAATAGAAATGACTTAAGACGATATTTAGCGGATTCATCACCTGTTTTTCAAAATTTTTTTACGACCTTTTATATTCACCCAAATGTATTGTAAAGACGTGTTTTAGATGTAAAATTATGTGAACTTAACGATAAAAATATAAAAAGTATGATTAGTTCAATACAAATGACTTTAAACGATATTTAGCGGAATTATCACCATTTTTTACCAAATTTTTTCCCAAATTTTTTTTCTATTTTTGTATTCACCCAAATGTATTGTAAATACGTGTTTTAGATGTAAAATAATGTGAACTTAACGTGAAAAATATAAAAAGTATGATTAGTTTAATAGAAATGACTTAAGACGATATTTAGCGGATTCATCACCTGTTTTTCAAAATTTTTTTACGACCTTTTATATTCACCCAAATGTATTGTAAAGACGTGTTTTAGATGTAAAATAATGTGAACTTAACGTTAAAAATATAAAAAGTATGATTAGTTTAATAGAAATGACTTAAGACGATATTTAGCGGATTCATCACCTGTTTTTCAAAGTTTTTTTACGACCTTTTATATTCACCCAAATGTATTGTAAAGACGTGTTTTAGATGTAAAATTATGTGAACTTAACGATAAAAATATAAAAAGTATGATTAGTTCAATACAAATGACATTAAACGATATTTAGCGGAATTATCACCATTTTTTACAAAATTTTTTCCCAAATTTTTTTTCTATTTTTTGTATTCACCCAAATGTATTGTAAATACGTGTTTTAGATGTAAAATATAGTGAACTTAACGTTAAAAATATAAAAAGTATGATTAGTTTAATATAAATGACTTAAGACGATATTTAGCGGATTCATCACCTGTTTTTCAAAGTTTTTTACGACCTTTTATATTCACCCAAATGTATTGTAAAGACGTGTTTTAGATGTAAAATTATGTGAACTTAACGATAAAAATATAAAAAGTATGATTAGTTCAATACAAATGACTTTAAACGATATTTAGCGGAATTATCACAATTTTTTACCAAATTTTTTCCCAAATGTTTTTTCTATTTTTTGTATTCACCCAAATGTATTGTAAATACGTGTTTTAGATGTAAAATAATGTGAACTTAACGTTAAAAATATAAAAAGTATGATTAGTTTAATAGAAATGACTTAAGACGATATTTAGCGGATTCATCACCTGTTTTTCAAAATTTTTTTACGACCTTTTATATTCACCCAAATGTATTGTAAAGACGTGTTTTAGATGTAAATTTATGTGAACTTAACGATAAAAATATAAAAAGTATGATTAGTTCAATACAAATGACTTTAAACGATATTTAGCGGAATTATCACCATTTTTTACCAAATTTTTTCCCAAATTTTTTTTCTATTTTTGTATTCACCCAAATGTATTGTAAATACGTGTTTTAGATGTAAAATAATGTGAACTTAACGTTAAAAATATAAAAAGTATGATTAGTTTAATAGAAATGACTTAAGACGATATTTAGCGGATTCATCACCTGTTTTTCAAAATTTTTTTACGATCTTTTATATTCACCCAAATGTATTGTAAAGACGTGTTTTAGATGTAAAATAATGTGAACTTAACGTTAAAAATATAAAAAGTATGATTAGTTTAATAAAATTACTTAAGATGATATTTAGCGGATTCATCACCTGTTTTTCAAAATTTTTTTACGACCTTTTATATTCACCCAAATGTATTGTAAATACGTGTTTTAGATGTAAAATTATGTGAACTTAACGATAAAAATATAAAAAGTATGATTAGTTCAATACAAATGACTTTAAACGATATTTAGCGGAATTATCACAATTTTTTACCAAATTTTTTCCCAAATGTTTTTTCTATTTTTTTATTCACCCAAATGTATTGTAAATACGTGTTTTAGATGTAAAATAATGTGAACTTAACGTTAAAAATATAAAAAGTATGATTAGTTTAATAGAAATGACTTAAGACGATATTTAGCGGATTCATCACCTGTTTTTCAAAATTTTTTTACGACCTTTTATATTCACCCAAATGTATTGTAAAGACGTGTTTTAGATGTAAATTTATGTGAACTTAACGATAAAAATATAAAAAGTATGATTAGTTCAATACAAATGACTTTAAACGATATTTAGCGGAATTATCACCATTTTTTACCAAATTTTTTCCCAAATTTTTTTTCTATTTTTGTATTCACCCAAATGTATTGTAAATACGTGTTTTAGATGTAAAATAATGTGAACTTAACGTTAAAAATATAAAAAGTATGATTAGTTTAATAGAAATGACTTAAGACGATATTTAGCGGATTCATCACCTGTTTTTCAAAATTTTTTTACGATCTTTTATATTCACCCAAATGTATTGTAAAGACGTGTTTTAGATGTAAAATAATGTGAACTTAACGTTAAAAATATAAAAAGTATGATTAGTTTAATAAAATTACTTAAGATGATATTTAGCGGATTCATCACCTGTTTTTCAAAATTTTTTTACGACCTTTTATATTCACCCAAATGTATTGTAAATACGTGTTTTAGATGTAAAATTATGTGAACTTAACGATAAAAATATAAAAAGTATGATTAGTTCAATACAAATGACATTAAACGATATTTAGCGGAATTATCACCATTTTTTACAAAATTTTTTCCCAAATTTTTTTTCTATTTTTTGTATTCACCCAAATGTATTGTAAATACGTGTTTTAGATGTAAAATATAGTGAACTTAACGTTAAAAATATAAAAAGTATGATTAGTTTAATATAAATGACTTAAGACGATATTTAGCGGATTCATCACCTGTTTTTCAAAGTTTTTTTACGACCTTTTATATTCACCCAAATGTATTGTAAAGACGTGTTTTAGATGTAAAATTATGTGAACTTAACGATAAAAATATAAAAAGTATGATTAGTTCAATACAAATGACATTAAACGATATTTAGCGGAATTATCACCATTTTTTACAAAATTTTTTCCCAAATTTTTTTTCTATTTTTTGTATTCACCCAAATGTATTGTAAATACGTGTTTTAGATGTAAAATATAGTGAACTTAACGTTAAAAATATAAAAAGTATGATTAGTTTAATATAAATGACTTAAGACGATATTTAGCGGATTCATCACCTGTTTTTCAAAGTTTTTTTACGACCTTTTATATTCACCCAAATGTATTGTAAAGACGTGTTTTAGATGTAAAATTATGTGAACTTAACGATAAAAATATAAAAAGTATGATTAGTTCAATACAAATGACTTTAAACGATATTTAGCGGAATTATCACAATTTTTTACCAAATTTTTTCCCAAATGTTTTTTCTATTTTTTTATTCACCCAAATGTATTGTAAATACGTGTTTTAGATGTAAAATAATGTGAACTTAACGTTAAAAATATAAAAAGTATGATTAGTTTAATAGAAATGACTTAAGACGATATTTAGCGGATTCATCACCTGTTTTTCAAAATTTTTTTACGACCTTTTATATTCACCCAAATGTATTGTAAAGACGTGTTTTAGATGTAAAATAATGTGAACTTAACGTTAAAAATATAAAAAGTATGATTAGTTTAATAGAAATGACTTAAGACGATAGTTAGCGGATTCATCACCTGTTTTTCAAAATTTTTTTACGACCTTTTATATTCACCCAAATGTATTGTAAAGACGTGTTTTAGATGTAAAATTATGTGAACTTAACGATAAAAATATAAAAAGTATGATTAGTTCAATACAAATGACTTTAAACGATATTTAGCGGAATTATCACCATTTTTTACCAAATTTTTTCCCAAATTCTTTTTCTATTTTTGTATTCACCCAAATGTATTGTAAATACGTGTTTTAGATGTAAAATAATGTGAACTTAACGTTAAAAATATAAAAAGTATGATTAGTTTAATAGAAATGACTTAAGACGATATTTAGCGGATTCATCACCTGTTTTTCAAAATTTTTTTACGACCTTTTATATTCACCCAAATGTATTGTAAAGACGTGTTTTAGATGTAAAATTATGTGAACTTAACGATAAAAATATAAAAAGTATGATTAGTTTAATAGAAATGACTTAAGACGATATTTAGCGGATTCATCACCTGTTTTTCAAAATTTTTTTACGACCTTTTATATTCACCCAAATGTATTGTAAAGACGTGTTTTAGATGTAAAATTATGTGAACTTAACGATAAAAATATAAAAAGTATGATTAGTTCAATACAAATGACTTTAAACGATATTTAGCGGAATTATCACCATTTTTTACCAAATTTTTTCCCAAATTCTTTTTCTATTTTTGTATTCACCCAAATGTATTGTAAATACGTGTTTTAGATGTAAAATAATGTGAACTTAACGTTAAAAATATAAAAAGTATGATTAGTTTAATAGAAATGACTTAAGACGATATTTAGCGGATTCATCACCTGTTTTTCAAAATTTTTTTACGACCTTTTATATTCACCCAAATGTATTGTAAAGACGTGTTTTAGATGTAAAATTATGTGAACTTAACGATAAAAATATAAAAAGTATGATTAGTTCAATACAAATGACTTTAAACGATATTTAGCGGAATTATCACCATTTTTTACCAAATTTTTTCCCAAATTTTTTTTCTATTTTTGTATTCACCCAAATGTATTGTAAATACGTGTTTTAGATGTAAAATAATGTGAACTTAACGTGAAAAATATAAAAAGTATGATTAGTTTAATAGAAATGACTTAAGACGATATTTAGCGGATTCATCACCTGTTTTTCAAAATTTTTTTACGACCTTTTATATTCACCCAAATGTATTGTAAAGACGTGTTTTAGATGTAAAATAATGTGAACTTAACGTTAAAAATATAAAAAGTATGATTAGTTTAATAGAAATGACTTAAGACGATATTTAGCGGATTCATCACCTGTTTTTCAAAGTTTTTTTACGACCTTTTATATTCACCCAAATGTATTGTAAAGACGTGTTTTAGATGTAAAATTATGTGAACTTAACGATAAAAATATAAAAAGTATGATTAGTTCAATACAAATGACATTAAACGATATTTAGCGGAATTATCACCATTTTTTACAAAATTTTTTCCCAAATTTTTTTTCTATTTTTTGTATTCACCCAAATGTATTGTAAATACGTGTTTTAGATGTAAAATATAGTGAACTTAACGTTAAAAATATAAAAAGTATGATTAGTTTAATATAAATGACTTAAGACGATATTTAGCGGATTCATCACCTGTTTTTCAAAGTTTTTTACGACCTTTTATATTCACCCAAATGTATTGTAAAGACGTGTTTTAGATGTAAAATTATGTGAACTTAACGATAAAAATATAAAAAGTATGATTAGTTCAATACAAATGACTTTAAACGATATTTAGCGGAATTATCACAATTTTTTACCAAATTTTTTCCCAAATGTTTTTTCTATTTTTTGTATTCACCCAAATGTATTGTAAATACGTGTTTTAGATGTAAAATAATGTGAACTTAACGTTAAAAATATAAAAAGTATGATTAGTTTAAAAGAAATGACTTAAGACGATATTTAGCGGATTCATCACCTGTTTTTCAAAATTTTTTTACGACCTTTTATATTCACCCAAATGTATTGTAAAGACGTGTTTTAGATGTAAATTTATGTGAACTTAACGATAAAAATATAAAAAGTATGATTAGTTCAATACAAATGACTTTAAACGATATTTAGCGGAATTATCACCATTTTTTACCAAATTTTTTCCCAAATTTTTTTTCTATTTTTGTATTCACCCAAATGTATTGTAAATACGTGTTTTAGATGTAAAATAATGTGAACTTAACGTTAAAAATATAAAAAGTATGATTAGTTTAATAGAAATGACTTAAGACGATATTTAGCGGATTCATCACCTGTTTTTCAAAATTTTTTTACGATCTTTTATATTCACCCAAATGTATTGTAAAGACGTGTTTTAGATGTAAAATAATGTGAACTTAACGTTAAAAATATAAAAAGTATGATTAGTTTAATAAAATTACTTAAGATGATATTTAGCGGATTCATCACCTGTTTTTCAAAATTTTTTTACGACCTTTTATATTCACCCAAATGTATTGTAAATACGTGTTTTAGATGTAAAATTATGTGAACTTAACGATAAAAATATAAAAAGTATGATTAGTTCAATACAAATGACATTAAACGATATTTAGCGGAATTATCACCATTTTTTACAAAATTTTTTCCCAAATTTTTTTTCTATTTTTTGTATTCACCCAAATGTATTGTAAATACGTGTTTTAGATGTAAAATATAGTGAACTTAACGTTAAAAATATAAAAAGTATGATTAGTTTAATATAAATGACTTAAGACGATATTTAGCGGATTCATCACCTGTTTTTCAAAGTTTTTTTACGACCTTTTATATTCACCCAAATGTATTGTAAAGACGTGTTTTAGATGTAAAATTATGTGAACTTAACGATAAAAATATAAAAAGTATGATTAGTTCAATACAAATGACATTAAACGATATTTAGCGGAATTATCACCATTTTTTACAAAATTTTTTCCCAAATTTTTTTTCTATTTTTTGTATTCACCCAAATGTATTGTAAATACGTGTTTTAGATGTAAAATATAGTGAACTTAACGTTAAAAATATAAAAAGTATGATTAGTTTAATATAAATGACTTAAGACGATATTTAGCGGATTCATCACCTGTTTTTCAAAGTTTTTTTACGACCTTTTATATTCACCCAAATGTATTGTAAAGACGTGTTTTAGATGTAAAATTATGTGAACTTAACGATAAAAATATAAAAAGTATGATTAGTTCAATACAAATGACTTTAAACGATATTTAGCGGAATTATCACAATTTTTTACCAAATTTTTTCCCAAATGTTTTTTCTATTTTTTTATTCACCCAAATGTATTGTAAATACGTGTTTTAGATGTAAAATAATGTGAACTTAACGTTAAAAATATAAAAAGTATGATTAGTTTAATAGAAATGACTTAAGACGATATTTAGCGGATTCATCACCTGTTTTTCAAAATTTTTTTACGACCTTTTATATTCACCCAAATGTATTGTAAAGACGTGTTTTAGATGTAAAATAATGTGAACTTAACGTTAAAAATATAAAAAGTATGATTAGTTTAATAGAAATGACTTAAGACGATAGTTAGCGGATTCATCACCTGTTTTTCAAAATTTTTTTACGACCTTTTATATTCACCCAAATGTATTGTAAAGACGTGTTTTAGATGTAAAATTATGTGAACTTAACGATAAAAATATAAAAAGTATGATTAGTTCAATACAAATGACTTTAAACGATATTTAGCGGAATTATCACCATTTTTTACCAAATTTTTTCCCAAATTCTTTTTCTATTTTTGTATTCACCCAAATGTATTGTAAATACGTGTTTTAGATGTAAAATAATGTGAACTTAACGTTAAAAATATAAAAAGTATGATTAGTTTAATAGAAATGACTTAAGACGATATTTAGCGGATTCATCACCTGTTTTTCAAAATTTTTTTACGACCTTTTATATTCACCCAAATGTATTGTAAAGACGTGTTTTAGATGTAAAATTATGTGAACTTAACGATAAAAATATAAAAAGTATGATTAGTTCAATACAAATGACTTTAAACGATATTTAGCGGAATTATCACCATTTTTTACCAAATTTTTTCCCAAATTTTTTTTCTATTTTTGTATTCACCCAAATGTATTGTAAATACGTGTTTTAGATGTAAAATAATGTGAACTTAACGTGAAAAATATAAAAAGTATGATTAGTTTAATAGAAATGACTTAAGACGATATTTAGCGGATTCATCACCTGTTTTTCAAAATTTTTTTACGACCTTTTATATTCACCCAAATGTATTGTAAAGACGTGTTTTAGATGTAAAATAATGTGAACTTAACGTTAAAAATATAAAAAGTATGATTAGTTTAATAGAAATGACTTAAGACGATATTTAGCGGATTCATCACCTGTTTTTCAAAGTTTTTTTACGACCTTTTATATTCACCCAAATGTATTGTAAAGACGTGTTTTAGATGTAAAATTATGTGAACTTAACGATAAAAATATAAAAAGTATGATTAGTTCAATACAAATGACATTAAACGATATTTAGCGGAATTATCACCATTTTTTACAAAATTTTTTCCCAAATTTTTTTTCTATTTTTTGTATTCACCCAAATGTATTGTAAATACGTGTTTTAGATGTAAAATATAGTGAACTTAACGTTAAAAATATAAAAAGTATGATTAGTTTAATATAAATGACTTAAGACGATATTTAGCGGATTCATCACCTGTTTTTCAAAGTCTTTTTACGACCTTTTATATTCACCCAAATGTATTGTAAAGACGTGTTTTAGATGTAAAATTATGTGTACTTAACGATAAAAATATAAAAAGTATGATTAGTTCAATACAAATGACTTTAAACGATATTTAGCGGAATTATCACAATTTTTTACCAAATTTTTTCCCAAATGTTTTTTCTATTTTTTTATTCACCCAAATGTATTGTAAATGCGTGTTTTAGATGTAAAATAATGTGAACTTAACGTTAAAAATATAAAAAGTATGATTAGTTTAATAGAAATGACTTAAGACGATATTTAGCGGATTCATCACCTGTTTTTCAAAATTTTTTTACGACCTTTTATATTCACCCAAATGTATTGTAAAGACGTGTTTTAGATGTAAAATAATGTGAACTTAACGTTAAAATTGTAAAAAGTATGATTAGTTTAATAGAAATGACTTAAGACGATAGTTAGCGGATTCATCACCTGTTTTTCAAAATTTTTTTACGACCTTTTATATTCACCCAAATGTATTGTAAAGACGTGTTTTAGATGTAAAATTATGTGAACTTAACGATAAAAATATAAAAAGTATGATTAGTTCAATACAAATGACTTTAAACGATATTTAGCGGAATTATCACCATTTTTTACCAAATTTTTTCCCAAATTCTTTTTCTATTTTTGTATTCACCCAAATGTATTGTAAATACGTGTTTTAGATGTAAAATAATGTGAACTTAACGTTAAAAATATAAAAAGTATGATTAGTTTAATAGAAATGACTTAAGACGATATTTAGCGGATTCATCACCTGTTTTTCAAAATTTTTTTACGACCTTTTATATTCACCCAAATGTATTGTAAAGACGTGTTTTAGATGTAAATTTATGTGAACTTAACGATAAAAATATAAAAAGTATGATTAGTTCAATACAAATGACTTTAAACGATATTTAGCGGAATTATCACAATTTTTTACCAAATTTTTTCCCAAATGTTTTTTCTATTTTTTGTATTCACCCAAATGTATTGTAAATACGTGTTTTAGATGTAAAATAATGTGAACTTAACGTTAAAAATATAAAAAGTATGATTAGTTTAATAGAAATGACTTAAGACGATATTTAGCGGATTCATCACCTGTTTTTCAAAATTTTTTTACGACCTTTTATATTCACCCAAATGTATTGTAAAGACGTGTTTTAGATGTAAATTTATGTGAACTTAACGATAAAAATATAAAAAGTATGATTAGTTCAATACAAATGACTTTAAACGATATTTAGCGGAATTATCACCATTTTTTACCAAATTTTTTCCCAAATTTTTTTTCTATTTTTGTATTCACCCAAATGTATTGTAAATACGTGTTTTAGATGTAAAATAATGTGAACTTAACGTTAAAAATATAAAAAGTATGATTAGTTTAATAGAAATGACTTAAGACGATATTTAGCGGATTCATCACCTGTTTTTCAAAATTTTTTTACGATCTTTTATATTCACCCAAATGTATTGTAAAGACGTGTTTTAGATGTAAAATAATGTGAACTTAACGTTAAAAATATAAAATGTATGATTAGTTTAATAAAATTACTTAAGATGATATTTAGCGGATTCATCACCTGTTTTTCAAAATTTTTTTACGACCTTTTATATTCACCCAAATGTATTGTAAATACGTGTTTTAGATGTAAAATTATGTGAACTTAACGATAAAAATATAAAAAGTATGATTAGTTCAATACAAATGACATTAAACGATATTTAGCGGAATTATCACCATTTTTTACAAAATTTTTTCCCAAATTTTTTTTCTATTTTTTGTATTCACCCAAATGTATTGTAAATACGTGTTTTAGATGTAAAATATAGTGAACTTAACGTTAAAAATATAAAAAGTATGAGTAGTTTAATATAAATGACTTAAGACGATATTTAGCGGATTCATCACCTGTTTTTCAAAGTTTTTTTACGACCTTTTATATTCACCCAAATGTATTGTAAAGACGTGTTTTAGATGTAAAATTATGTGAACTTAACGATAAAAATATAAAAAGTATGATTAGTTCAATACAAATGACTTTAAACGATATTTAGCGGAATTATCACAATTTTTTACCAAATTTTTTCCCAAATGTTTTTTCTATTTTTTTATTCACCCAAATGTATTGTAAATACGTGTTTTAGATGTAAAATAATGTGAACTTAACGTTAAAAATATAAAAAGTATGATTAGTTTAATAGAAATGACTTAAGACGATATTTAGCGGATTCATCACCTGTTTTTCAAAATTTTTTTACGACCTTTTATATTCACCCAAATGTATTGTAAAGACGTGTTTTAGATGTAAAATAATGTGAACTTAACGTTAAAAATATAAAAAGTATGATTAGTTTAATAGAAATGACTTAAGACGATAGTTAGCGGATTCATCACCTGTTTTTCAAAATTTTTTTACGACCTTTTATATTCACCCAAATGTATTGTAAAGACGTGTTTTAGATGTAAAATTATGTGAACTTAACGATAAAAATATAAAAAGTATGATTAGTTCAATACAAATGACTTTAAACGATATTTAGCGGAATTATCACCATTTTTTACCAAATTTTTTCCCAAATTCTTTTTCTATTTTTGTATTCACCCAAATGTATTGTAAATACGTGTTTTAGATGTAAAATAATGTGAACTTAACGTTAAAAATATAAAAAGTATGATTAGTTTAATAGAAATGACTTAAGACGATATTTAGCGGATTCATCACCTGTTTTTCAAAATTTTTTTACGACCTTTTATATTCACCCAAATGTATTGTAAAGACGTGTTTTAGATGTAAAATTATGTGAACTTAACGATAAAAATATAAAAAGTATGATTAGTTCAATACAAATGACTTTAAACGATATTTAGCGGAATTATCACCATTTTTTACCAAATTTTTTCCCAAATTTTTTTTCTATTTTTGTATTCACCCAAATGTATTGTAAATACGTGTTTTAGATGTAAAATAATGTGAACTTAACGTGAAAAATATAAAAAGTATGATTAGTTTAATAGAAATGACTTAAGACGATATTTAGCGGATTCATCACCTGTTTTTCAAAATTTTTTTACGACCTTTTATATTCACCCAAATGTATTGTAAAGACGTGTTTTAGATGTAAAATAATGTGAACTTAACGTTAAAAATATAAAAAGTATGATTAGTTTAATAGAAATGACTTAAGACGATATTTAGCGGATTCATCACCTGTTTTTCAAAGTTTTTTTACGACCTTTTATATTCACCCAAATGTATTGTAAAGACGTGTTTTAGATGTAAAATTATGTGAACTTAACGATAAAAATATAAAAAGTATGATTAGTTCAATACAAATGACATTAAACGATATTTAGCGGAATTATCACCATTTTTTACAAAATTTTTTCCCAAATTTTTTTTCTATTTTTTGTATTCACCCAAATGTATTGTAAATACGTGTTTTAGATGTAAAATATAGTGAACTTAACGTTAAAAATATAAAAAGTATGATTAGTTTAATATAAATGACTTAAGACGATATTTAGCGGATTCATCACCTGTTTTTCAAAGTCTTTTTACGACCTTTTATATTCACCCAAATGTATTGTAAAGACGTGTTTTAGATGTAAAATTATGTGAACTTAACGATAAAAATATAAAAAGTATGATTAGTTCAATACAAATGACTTTAAACGATATTTAGCGGAATTATCACAATTTTTTACCAAATTTTTTCCCAAATGTTTTTTCTATTTTTTTATTCACCCAAATGTATTGTAAATGCGTGTTTTAGATGTAAAATAATGTGAACTTAACGTTAAAAATATAAAAAGTATGATTAGTTTAATAGAAATGACTTAAGACGATATTTAGCGGATTCATCACCTGTTTTTCAAAATTTTTTTACGACCTTTTATATTCACCCAAATGTATTGTAAAGACGTGTTTTAGATGTAAAATAATGTGAACTTAACGTTAAAATTATAAAAAGTATGATTAGTTTAATAGAAATGACTTAAGACGATAGTTAGCGGATTCATCACCTGTTTTTCAAAATTTTTTTACGACCTTTTATATTCACCCAAATGTATTGTAAAGACGTGTTTTAGATGTAAAATTATGTGAACTTAACGATAAAAATATAAAAAGTATGATTAGTTCAATACAAATGACTTTAAACGATATTTAGCGGAATTATCACCATTTTTTACCAAATTTTTTCCCAAATTCTTTTTCTATTTTTGTATTCACCCAAATGTATTGTAAATACGTGTTTTAGATGTAAAATAATGTGAACTTAACGTTAAAAATATAAAAAGTATGATTAGTTTAATAGAAATGACTTAAGACGATATTTAGCGGATTCATCACCTGTTTTTCAAAATTTTTTTACGACCTTTTATATTCACCCAAATGTATTGTAAAGACGTGTTTTAGATGTAAATTTATGTGAACTTAACGATAAAAATATAAAAAGTATGATTAGTTCAATACAAATGACTTTAAACGATATTTAGCGGAATTATCACCATTTTTTACCAAATTTTTTCCCAAATTTTTTTTCTATTTTTGTATACACCCAAATGTATTGTAAATACGTGTTTTAGATGTAAAATAATGTGAACTTAACGTTAAAAATATAAAAAGTATGATTAGTTTAATAGAAATGACTTAAGACGATATTTAGCGGATTCATCACCTGTTTTTCAAAATTTTCTTACGACCTTTTATATTCACCCAAATGTATTGTAAAGACGTGTTTTAGATGTAAAATTATGTGAACTTAACGATAAAAATATAAAAAGTATGATTAGCTCAATTCTTTTTTTTATACTACCACTAAATTAAATTATGCCTAGTTTGGCAACAGCGCATGAAGTTTTACGAGCAATCGTACAATCTTACCCAAAATGTATTTTCTATTGTCCCATTAAAACGTATGCAATCGTATTTTACCGCAACTCGCGATGTGTACAATAATCACTGTACAAATTGCGAAATTTACCTTCATTGTAAAAACGCAATATTATAATTAACTGATATATTTTCAAAGTATTTTTCTTAACAAATATTACATATTAGTATATCATATCCCAGATAGCATTTTAGTAATGATAATATATAATTAATATCATATTTTCAATAAAAAAATAATATTATCAAATAAATATTAATACAATTTCAAATAATTATTTTTCAAGGTAATATTATAAAAATATTAATTATAGAACGTCATAAACGAAATGATAAACTGATAATCTGAATTAATTATTAATATATTATTAAAAACGGATTATTAAAAATATATTTTGAATATTATAATAATATGACATTTTAACAGAAATAATAATATTATATTTTAAAAATCTGATTATTATATTATAAAAAACAAAATATCTCAATTATATTTTGAAAATATTAATATTATGACATTTTAATTGAAATAATAAAATATTATTCTGTATAACAATGATTATTATGTTATTAAAACTAACAGAATTTTAAAATAATATTTATATTTGCGTATAAAATTATTAATAGGTATTTAGGTAATTTATTTATATAAAATGGTCTGTTACAGGCTGGTCGAAGCCTGAAGTCTATAAATAATTATTGAAAAACGTAATATGTTGTTTCTCTTAGTAGGTATATTATTAGATACATATTATAAATTATAATATTATTATATGATAGTTTTGAATATTTCAATAACACGTATAAGACACACTACAAACAGCCCACCCAATAGCCTATATATTCCATAACTTACTACCTATAATAATACTAATAGTTAGTAGTTACTACTTTATATATTAATATATTATTATACAATATACAACAGTAATTCCTCGTTTTATGTCGTGGTTAAGTTCCTAGAAAATAACACGCTAACCGGAAAAACGTGAATTGAAATACTTTTATTATGTACCTATTCTATCAATTAAAATCAGGGATTAACGGTTTCGGTTTCGGACGTTTCGGTTTTTGAGAACGGTTTTCTAAATTTTCTGGTTTTGGTTTAGGTTTTAAGATCGGTTTTTCAAACTTTTTGGTTTTGCTTTCGGTTTCAAAAAATGTTTTTAAAAAAATTTATCGGTTTCAAGAACGGTTTTTGAAAATGTTTGGTTTTGGTTTTTGGAACGGTGTTTTAAATTTTTATTATATTTTCCTACATCTAAAAACCGTTGACCCAATTTTTACTATCTATCTATTAACTATTAAGGGCTGAGCCTAAAGCCCTAAAAATTAAAATATAGGTATCCGATTTGTACACTTTGTGTAGAATGTACATACAATATGCCAAGTTATGATCAACAGAACTAATTTCGTGTTCTCAACAACGTAGGTAGTAGGTACCTACCTGCTTTTGCATACAACATATTATAGAGATCATTATTCGATTACATTATATTAATATTTAATTGTAATTCACAATAATATTGCATTATATTACAGACTACAGTATAATAAATCTCATGATATGTCATGTTAAATCTCATCTCATGTTATGTTTATGATATTTGAACAAAATGTTAAGTTTAAATTTAAATGGATAGTTGCTAAAAAAGGTTATTGGAGTATTGACAATTCTGTTATTTAAAAAGGTATAAATACACGTTTAACACACATTTTTAATCCAAGAGATTGTTAGATATTTTCATATTTCTATTTTTTAATAAAATGTGTCGTTTTTATTACCAATACTCAATAGGCAATAAATAATAATATTACAATTAATAAAATATAACAACAATACAGATTACTGATTAGTGATAACATTTCGTAATACTGATTAGTGATTACCTGAGAGCATCGGGATTTTTATTAATAAATTCCAACATTATATAATTTTTTTCGAATGAAAATACTCGTTTTAACTAGAATTATAAATAATATAATTAACTTTATAAAATTTGAAGAAACCGATATTGATTTTAAATTTTAATCGGTTGTTCAAGAACTCTGATCAAGAACGGTTTTTCAATTCTATGGTTTCGGTTTGGGTTTTATAAACGGTTTTTTAAAGGCCTCGGGTTTCAGTTATGGTTTTTTAACCGGTGTTTTAAAGCTTTTGGTTCCGGTCCCGGTGTTCAATAATGAAAAAACCGTGGTTCTTACCGGTTTTAATCGGTTTTTGAAAAACCGGTTTCGATTCCTGATTAAAATTATGAAATTGTTATTATTTCTTATTATAATAATATATATTATATAGTTATATAAGTTATATCTAATATTACATTTATTATTTCTTGTATTTAATCAATGGTTGAGTGACGCGTTTTTATAGAAAAAAAATGTAATTTTATTTTATATAAGAACAGTAAAATTTATAAATAATTAACGATGTCCGGATTTTATCACAGACTAGTGAGACTTGTCTAAATGTCTAATATATGGAAATATATTAAACAGCGTCTGAGCGAAACAATTGTAAGTATAATAATTGATACTAATATACATATATAGGTACTAATATCAATTTATAAATATCTGATTTCTTGAATTTTACACGGTAGTTTTGGGTTTTTACTAATTGTTTATCAATATTATCTGTGTCCCCTGCCAATATGCCAACTATGTACACTAGGTATAGTGGGTAGTAGGTACTGTCACTGATAATATAATACGCTGTACTACATGACCGGGAAACGTGCACAGTGCACATGACCGTTCTACATTCTTAAAATATAATATAATATTATTATTTAATATTTAATTTTCTATGTTTAATTTTCACTGTTTATTCGAGCGCGTCATGTCTTATAGCATCGTTTAGACTTGTGTTGGCTAACGGTTTTTATAATTCAGTCTTCAGTATACTTTCGTCTGAGTCTTTCAGATATAGAGTAGAGAATACTCTATTTACTATTTATAATAATCTACATACAAAAGTAACAGCAAGCATTGCTATATAATATTCTCTACAACCTGTGGCGCTTAATAAGAGATACCTAGGTAAGTCATTTTTAGTAGCAGTAGGTATTAACTACCTATATTAAATTTACTTCAATCTATTAAGCTTAAGGCGCTCGGTGCCAATGCGATTTTATACGCAAAAACACGCTCTACGGGAATAGGGATCCTGTTCTGTAGAATCAACCAAATTTGATAACTTTTTTTTAAACTTATAGAGGGTAATATTCTACAAACCGCATCAATCTCCGTTTTTCAATATTTTAATTTCAAACTTTATAATCTGTCTTCAAAAATAATACAATTTTAAGCAATTTTGTGTAAATTATATTTTACTATTATTTTAAATAAAATAAAAATCTTAGTTCGATGCGGCCTGAAGGAAGTCATCTTCTTTCAAATAAAAATATAATTACGAAAATTCGACAATTCTACAAAGTCTGAGAATTATTCCCGTGAAGTCATTTTTTTTTCTCGATATAATACACCCTATCACCCTCCTTAAATAGGTATCTGGTAGTAAATTAATGGAAAAGTATTATAATTAAGGTGGTAACTATAATACAAAATTTAATTTTCAAATTTTATAGAATTGCGGAAAATTTGAAAATCTGGCACAGGGCCCCTTAAAGAAAGTATAGGTAACTTATGATTAGTCACCTAGCAATAGTAATTCATACTAGGTAGTGATTTAATATTTATTATATTATCTACCTTATCTACTGAATAGATATAGTAAAAATACATTTTGTTCAATATGCTTATTTACATATTTATTTTATTACATAGGTATAATAAGCAATAATATATCTATTTGAATAATAATTGTTATTTTCAACAAACATTATTATTAGATTTTGCTTAAATTTATAAAATATAAAAAATAACTGAAGTAGGTACTTTCCCATATACGTTGAATATATATTTTACACGTCCGTCAAGTTGGCACCGGCACTTTCTTCAAACAACTCAAAATTGGTATCAAAATTTTGCTACAAATTTGCTACATTTTGCTACGCTATTTTTAGAATTTGCTACTATTTGGTTTTTCCGGAAATCCGGAAACAAACATGCCAGTGCTATCTTGACGTAGCACCGGCACTTTCTCCAAACAACTCAAAATTGGTATCAAAATTTTGCTACGAATTTGCTACATTTTGCTACGCTATTTTTAGAATTTGCTACAATTTGGTTTTCCCAGAATCCCAGAAAACAGAAAATTTCCCAGCACCGGCACTTTGATGTTAAAAGAGCTGATGGCCTGTGGAATATTCACGACGACTTGGTAAACAAAATAACAACATATAAAAACACCGAAAAAATTGAAGTTCAACCCCATATTTTATTTTATGTAAAAGAGTAAAATAAAAGTAAAATTATATTAATTTGGAGAATAGATGATAATAATTGAAATAAATTTAAAGTACTTATATTTCAGTTTATTAATTTTTGTATATATTTTGTTTTATGATATGTTTTGTATATTTCGTTAGAATTATTATTGAATTCGTACAACTATTATACCTTTTGATGCCCATTTAAGCTTTTGTATGACTAAAGTTTTTGATTGATATTAATTATTTGCTAAACAATCCGGTTACTTATTATTATTACTATATTCTTTATTGAGTCAAATAAATGGTAAAACTAAAATGATTTTCTACAGTTCATTTATTTATAATATATACTATACTTAGACAACGATTGTCCAGTACTATAATATTAACATGTTGAAAATAGGTTTAAACATATATTGACTGGAATATGTTTAATTTGGAAATTTAAAATGTTGATAACATCTATTTAAATTCAATTTAATTTTTTGTTGTTCATACCCCGTGCTATAGGCTATAAAAATGTATAATAAGTGCTGGCGCTAAAAGTATTTCAACATTCTATACTTCCAACGCAGAAGAAAGTTCTGAATTTTATATATCTCATTAGTTGTGAAACGCATTATAGCACATGAATGGAACAATAATCTATGAAAATAAAAAATGTTAATACCTATTATATCATGGTATTTGGTCAAAGTGCCGGTGCTGGGAAATTTTCTGTTTTCCGGGATTCCGGGAAAACCAGGAGGTAGCAAATTCCAAAAACAGCGTAGCAAAATGTAGCAAATTCATAGCAAAATGTGGATACCAATTTTGAGTTGTTTGGAGAAAGTGCCGGCGCTACGTCAAGATAGCATCGGCATGTCTGTTTCCGGATTTCCGGAAAAACCAAATAGTAGCAAATTCTAAAAATAGCGTAGCAAAATGTAGCAAATTCGTAGCAAAATGTTGATACAAATTTTGAGTTGTTTGGAGAAAGTGCCGGTGCTGGGAAATTTTCGATTTTCCGGGATTCTGGGAAAACCAAATTGTAGCAAATTCTAAAAATAGCGTAGCAAAATGTAGCAAATTTGTAGCAAAATTTTGATACCAATTTTGAGTTGTTTGGAGAAAGTGCCGGTGCTGGGAAATTTTCGATTTTCCGGGATTCTGGAAAAACCAAATTGTAGCAAATTCTAAAAATAGCGTAGCAAAATGTAGCAAATTCGTAGAAAAATTTTGATACCCGTTTTGAATTGTTTGGAGAAAGTGCCGGTGCTACGTCAAGATAGCACTGGCATGTTTGTTTCCGGATTTCCGGAAAAACCAAATAGTAGCAAATTCTAAAAATAGCGTAGCAAAATGTAGCAAATTCGTAGCAAAATTTTGATACCAATTTTGAGTTGTTTGGAGAAAGTGCCGGTGCCAACTTGACGGACGTATATTTTACAGTGAAATCTATATTAATGTGATCTAAGTAATCTATATCACATTCACATCATATTTTATAAATATTAACCAGTACCTATTATGAATTATTTTAATTTATTTTTAAATCATTGAATTGCTGTGTGAATATACTATAGGTACCTAGGTAGGTAATATTTAAGAATATTCTCAAGTAAAATTATATCTTTAACAATGTTATATTATGTACCTTGACACCTTGTTATTTATTATATAGGTATATATATATGATGTACATAATATTTACTATAATATTATTACTATTACACAACTTATTAATTAGTTAATTCTACATATTTAATACATTTAATTTATTTGCTCAATAATTAGTATAAACTAAGTTGTAACTATTTACAGAACCTAATAGCAGGTAACTCTATTAGGTTATAAAGTTATGAATTTTATAATTAATAATAAACAAATTTAAAGAAGAAAATTTCATAATCAACATTACATTTAGTATGTTTGGGTACAGTTCGAAAACTGATACACTTGTGGATTAAAGGCCCAGTCAGTTCGATATCCATCTTGGAAAATCAACAAAATATCTGAATTACTCAATGAAATTAAAATTATTTGTCCATGTGAAATTGCTAGAAAACCTAGAGGATTAGATCAAGTAAATCGATGGAAAGGAACTGAGTTTCGCACTTTTTTGTTATACGTTGGTACTGTATTGTTTCTAAATCAGTTTTATCTAAAGTTCACCGGAATCATTTTTTTCATCTGAATATATCAATGATTATATTGCTAAGACCTGAATATGCTCAATACTTGGATTTGGCTCGTAAATTATTGGATAGTTTTGTTGAGCATTTTGAAAGAATAAATGGTCGTCACTTAATATCGCACAATATACATGGACTTTTGCATTTATGTGATGATTATGCCAAATTTGGTCCATTGGATCAGCGTTCTACTTTTCCCTTTGAAAATGATATGGGTGTTTTAAAGAATATTTTACGAAAACCTCATAAGCCATTAGAACAAATTGTAAATAATAGATATAACGAGAAAACAAGTGTTCCAAAACCCATAGATATAAATCAAGATAAATTTCATCTTTCTGGTCCCCATTGCAATGGACCAAAACTTGAAAGTATTACAAGATATTCTCAATTTAAGGTTCTTAAATCAAAAAATGCAATTATTAAATCACACATCGAAGCTGATTCTTATCTCTTAACATCAAATAAAAAAGTAGTCAAAGTTTTTAACATCATTTAAACTGAACATGAAGATATTTTATTAATATGCAAGTAATTCAAACATTACAAATTATTATTTATTAAACCAATTAAGTCGTCATTGTTAGATATTTATGTTGTCAATGAATTATCTGAAGATTTAATTGTGTTAAACATTAATTACATTAAAAAAAAAGTATTTCTTATTCCTTCAAATAACTACTTAATTGCTTTACCATTAATTCATTAACTGATTTCATAATTTCATAATTGTATTTTTTTATTTTGTAAATATTTAATAGTTATAAAAGGAATTTTGTTTTGTAGAAATATTTCTTTACCTAGGTATTAATATATTAATTTCAACTATATATTATATTATACGGTGTTTATTGAAGTAAATAGTATTCAAAACTGCATTTATTACATTTCCTAATATTTAATTATAATTAACATACTTGTAACAGTTTTAACTATATTTTTAATTGTTTATATTATGATTCTATAATGTATTAATCATATTCATTTATATAAATAAATAATAAATATTATTATATGGTTTTTAACTTTATTGGACAATATATTAGATACACCTGGTCTTTACGTATTAGTAATATTACAATCATCGAACAAATCACAAAATTTAAAAACATATTATAAAAATTACAAATCGTAAGTATAAAACTGTTTGAAATTATGTATCCTCATAATACATTTGAACATAAAATTAGACCACAACTTAGTGTTAGCACTATCCTCACAATCTCGTTTCAGCATCAAAACAACATTAAAAGCTATGTTTCTCATCGCAATCAATTCTTTTTTCGCCTCTCGGCCCGTGAATTCCGGCGGATCTTAATAAGGTAGCACCACGGAGGCGACACCAATTGGTCGATTGGTTTCTCTGTTTACAGATAATTATATTATTATTAAATTTTTATTAATAATAAGTCTATTCTATGGAACTGTATTATACCTTATTTTACTATTAATACCTATACATTATCTATTTATTACAATTTACAATATAATATTATTGTTACGAATAGGACTGTATAATATAAAATAGAATACGCACTTCGTATAATATAAACGATTTTTGATTTATTTTCACATAAGTAATTATAATAATTAATAATATATTAAAATATTTAAAAGGCTTAATGGCCGATTAGTTGTTGCGAACGACAACGACGCGCAGACTCGACTCGACTCGACTCGACTAGTGACGACGGGTCGGTCCGGTAGGGAGGGTGAGTGCGCTCGCTTTCGTTGTGTCGCGACGATCGTCGATCGCGACCGATCATACCGCCCGCCTTAAACGATAGTTTAACAAACAAAAATTTTTTTTAACATACATTAAATTTAACAAAATAGTAATTTCAATAAATCATAAAATAACAAAATATTTCAGGATAACATAATATTGTACAAAGAAACAAGCATTTTTTTTTTTATATAAACCTAATTTTAACATTGTAATTTTACAAAATTTTATTTTTGATCATTTGTGACACAATTACCTTCGAAAGGAAGTGGGCATAGATACCGAATAGCACGACGATATATACCACTGAGGGTCTTTACAGTGGCAACCCTTGGAACACCGTCTCCATCCGGATCTACGTGGAAAGCTTGAACAAGGCCCAACTTCCACTGAAGAGGCGGGGCGTTGTCATCCTTCACAAGAACGATGGAACCTAATTTTATCCTTGGACCCTTTTCGATAGACCACCGTTTACGTTCCTGAAGCTGCGTTAAATATTCGCGGTTCCAACGGGACCAAATTTGCTGAGAAACCTGTATGACTCTGCGCCATCTAGTTAATCGATTTGTTGGTACTGATGATACTTCAATTTCGGGTAAAGCGGTTAACGAGTCGCCAATAAGGAAATGAGCAGGAGTTAAAGGAGCTAGATCTGAGGGATCGGAAGATAAAGGAACTAAAGGTCGTGAATTTAAGCATGCCTCCACTCGTATTAATATTGTATTCAACTCCTCGTATGTAAAGTTTGCGTTGCCTAACGCACGAAATAAATGATGTTTAATAGACTTTATTGCAGACTCCCATAATCCTCCAAAATGAGGAGAGCGAGGTGGTATAAAGTGCCAACGGATGCCGGATTCAGATAATACATTCTGCAATTTTGATTGATGTTCTTCGCTATGAATTAAGTTGCTCAACTCTTGAAGTTGACGATTTGCTCCAACAAAGTTCTTTGCATTGTCCGAATAAATATCCGTACATTTTCCTCTTCGATCGGAAAATCTTCTTAATGCACTTATAAACGATGCACTTGTTAAATCTCCAACCAGTTCAATGTGCACTGCTTTTGTTGCGAAGCAGATAAACACGCAAATATACCCCTTGCTAAGAGCCGCATTTCGCCTCAAACTTGTTTTGATCATTAACGGTCCTGCGAAATCAACACCACAAACTGAAAAAGGACGGCTAGGTTCAATTCTTTGCTTGGGTAGATTACCCATTATAGGTTGAAATATTGTAGGCTTCAGACGAAAACATCTTACGCACTTGGACGAAACTTTCCGCGCAATATTTCGGCCATTTATGGGCCAAAAACGTTGCCTTACATGTGCCAACATTAGTTGCGGACCACCATGCAATAATACATCATGAGCATCTTGAAATATTAAGTAAACAATTGAACTATTCGGAGGAACAAGCATTGGATTTTTTTGGAACTGATCGAGCTGGCTTGCATTTTTTAAACGTCCCCCAACTCTGATAATGTTATTTTCGTCCAGATAAGGACGTAAACGAAAAATATTGCTTTTCGGAGAACCCTGTCCGTTTTTTCTTAGATCAGCAATTTCGCACGACCAATTCTGACTTTGAACAAATCTAATAACGCAATTTATTGCATTATTCAAATCATAGGGCAGCAAAGGTCCCGTTTTTTTGTCATTAGGATGAGCAGCGTTATAAATAAAACGTAAACATAAAGCTACTACCCGTAAAAGGCGACTCCAGGTTGAATAGCGAGATAAAAACGATAATTTTGGTTGTTCAGACGTAATCAAACTAATTGTTCGGCGTTCTTCAACTGTGCTGAAGTTGATTTGATTTTTATTCATAAGCGGCCATTTGGAAGAATCATACTGAAGCCAATTAGGACCTTCCCACCAAAAACTGTCATTTAACATCATTTGAGGTTCTCGTCCACGGGAAATAATATCTGCCGGGTTGTCTTTGGTATCTACGTGCGCCCATTCAGATATGGACGTAATTTCTTGAATTTCACCAACCCTATGAGCGACAAACGTCTTCCACTGTGCCGATGGTGAAGAGATCCAGGCAAGAACTATTGAAGAGTCCGTCCAGAATGTCCTTTGACTGATGTTCATTTTTAATTTTGCAATTATTTTGTCGGCTAAACGTGCCAAAAGGACAGCTCCGCATAATTCTAGACGTGGTAACGAAATCGATTTTAGAGGTGCTACGCGTGATTTAGCGCAAATTAAACGTGAGCTACGCTTGCCTTGATTATTTGTTGTTACAAGATACAAACAAGCGCCAAACGCTTCAATCGATGCATCTGAAAATCCATGGACTTGGACATCTATAATTTCTCCAGTTATTACGATACATCGAGGGATAAATAAATTATTTAATAATAATAGGCTTTCACGAAATTTGTACCAATCAAACATAGTCTCCTCTGGCAATGCTTCGTCCCATCCGATGCCCATCGCCCACAAACGTTGCATTTTTATTTTTGCTTTAATAACAACAGGGCTAATTAGGCCTAACGGGTCAAATATAGTCGCTATTTCCGATAGTATTTGACGTTTGGTAACGATGGTTTTTCTTTCCGAAAGTTTCACTTTATACTTGAAAACGTCGCCTGACGGATCCCATCGAAGACCTAGAATCTTGGTTGAATTTTCGGATAAGTCCAAGATTAATGTAGGATCATTATTTTTGTTTTCAAGACCGGTAAGAAGTTCGGGATCACTGGCTGTCCATTTTCTAAGATCGAATCCACCCTTTAGTAACACTTCTATGATATTGTCACGCAATGTTATTGCCTCTTGCAGAGATTCAGCACCGCCCAGGTAATCGTCCATGTAAAAATCTTCTTTAATTGCATTGCAAGCGTCAGGATACGAATTTGATTCTTCATCTGCTAAACGATGAAGACACGCGGTTGCAAGAAACGATGCAGGAACTGTGCCATACGTTATTGTATTTAACTGGAATTGATGCAATTCTTGATCGGGATCCGGTCTCCAAACTATTTGTTGATAGGTTCTGTGATTTGGAGCGACCCATATTCGACGGTACATCTTGGATATGTCAGCAGTCATTGCATATCTATGCTTACGAAAACGAGTTAATAAATTTATAAGATCCTCTTGAATGCAGGGACCCTTTAGCAAGACGTCATTTAAACTAACTCCAGATGTGGTTTTGCATGATGCGTCAAATACTACTCTTAATTTAGTAGTTACGCTGTCTTCTCTCCAAACTGCGTGATGTGGTAAATAATAATTTTCTTCGATGTTTGAACATAACTTAACTCTAGTCATGTGTTCCAAATCTTCATATTCTTTCATAAATTTCGAGTACTCAATTTTGAGTTGAGGGCTGGATAATAATCGTTTCTCAAGACCGTGGAAACGTCGCGTAGCTGTTGTCTTCGAATCACCTAATTTTTTCGTCTTGTCTCGAAATGGTAGCTGAACAACAAACCTGCCTTGTTCATCTCGCTGTACAGTATTTTCAAAATGTTCACGACACGCTTTTTCTTCCAATGTGAACGCTGTTTTTGAACCAATTTCTTCTGTGCGCCAAAATTTTGAAACTTGTTCTTCGAGCTTAGATAAACTTGTGCATAACGCGACGGTTGATGTTTTACTGATATTTTCACGAGCTTGTGTTGACCCAGCTACAATCCAACCTAGTTGTGTTTCTTGCATAATTAAATTGGATTGAGGAAGCTTAAACTGATTTGTACGCAATAAATCATAGAATACTTCCGAGCCTAAAATAGCGTCGATTCTTTGTGGTTCACTATAAGACGGATCAGCTAATTTAAATTCAGACGGAATTTGAAATCTGGATACGTCGATTTTGGATAGCGGAATATTTCCAGTTAAACGCGGTAATATGTAAAAATCGATATTTACTTTGTAGTTAGACACACGCGATTCGACATTAGCCGATGCCATATACGATGCATTATGGGCTGATTCGTTTATACCGATTATCGTACACGATACGCGCGTTTTATTTAATCTTAACGTTTGCGATATCGATTCGGACATAAAATTACTTTGGGATCCCGAGTCTAGCAATACGCGACATGCTGTCGATTCTCCGCGCGCGTTTCTCATGATTACGACCGCGGTTGATAATAAAATTTGTTTATTTGAGCTTCGTTGGGACGAATGAGCGCTAATAGTTTCAGGATTGGAAACATTTTTTTCCTTTGACTCGTTCGCGACAGTGCTTGCCTTTAGGGACGCCGTTTCATTTTCGGAACCGCCCGCCATGCTCGATTTAGACTTGGGTAGATATAACAAACTATTATGCGCTTTCATGCATTTGGCACATCGCCGCGAAGTACATTTTTCACCAATGTGATTTCGAAGACAGATTTTACAAAGCTTTAGTTCACTTATTCGTTTTATGCGATCGGATATTGAAAACGCTAATAGGGCTGGACATTTATAAATAGTATGTGCGCCGTCACAGTTATAGCATTTCAAAGTTCCCGTAACGATAAATGAGGACGATTGATCATTTGATTTTTTAAATTTGAAGCTATTTTTTTGAAATTGACGCTGCTGAGGCTGTATTATTTTTAGGCCTCCCGAGGCCTCTATGGCTTCTAGTATCTGACACCGATTTTCTAAATATTCTAGTAATTTATTTACCGATGCTACTTCTGACTTCGACGATTCTATTTCCCACTGTCTTAATGTGCTCGCGTCCAATTTTATAGAAATAAGATGTAAAAGAAGTGATCCCCATTCCTTTGGATTTTGGCCTAGCGACGCGAGAGCCTTAATATGACCGTTTATCGCATCAACGAGCTTACGCAACCCAGTTGACGATTCGTTATTTATATTTTCTAAATCAAATAACTTTTTCGTATGAAGTTGTACAGCGAGTTTTTTATTACTGTACCGCGAAATTAGAGCGTCCCACGCAATTTTATAATTATCCGACGTAGTGTCTAAAAACTGAATAGTTTTTTGTGCGTCACCTGACACTGACGAACGCAAATAAAAGAATTTTTGTATGTCAGTGAGAGAAGAATTTTGATGTACTAACGCGGAAAATATGTCGTGAAAAGCTGACCATTCGGAATAAATGCCCGAGAAATTTGGTATTTCTAGTGGAGCTAATTTGACCATCGGCATAAATTTCGACGTATCAGTCAAAACGGTACTTGCTTTCGAGCTGTCATTAATTTCACTATTTTCAATTTTTTTGTTACTATCATTATTCAACGATTTTTCGGTATGATTTATAATTAAATTTTCGCAAACGGCGACACTCTCAAAATATAAGTCTTCAAAACTAGCTCTATATTTTTCAGTTTCTTCATTAGCATCTATCTCTTCTATAGAAGTTTGGACTGTTTCGAAATCTTGCCAAACTTCTTTTATTTTTTATTTTCTCAATTTAAGTTGTGTGACGTCTATATCTTCTGTTGCTTTAGCGGTTTGAACGAAGTTACTGAAACGAGTCAGTTGGCCTTTAAGCAGCCCCCTTCGAGTCAACAGAGAACTTATTTCGGACATTTTACGAATAATTTGAACAACGTTACGAGTGAAGGCAGCCCTACATACGACGCTAGTAGCTATAAAGGAAAATTGTACAAGAATAAATAAACTACTGGCGACTAACCTCTATGCTGTTTTTCTGAACTGTGAACGCCAATTACTCTTCTGCTGCACCGACACTCCGTACTCGTACTGAGATTAGTATTATAAAATTATACGAATTTATAATTTTGAATAAATACGTTACCGCACAACGTTTACACGAACGTAAACAATAGTTATCACTGTATTTACGCTGGACTACGGAAACGAAACGATAAGACGATGAATCGATGATAAGCACGACGCGTGCACGATATTTGAAATATAACGCCGGAGGCTGGACAATAGAAACGAAACGACAGTAGAAACACTAATGTGTTACCACTGTTACCAGGCCTGCGACTGAAGATCAGACGACGGCAACCGAGCCGTAAAGAATAATAACGATTATTCGTATTATAATCCGCGCGTGCGGTCGCGATCGAAAGAATATAATATTATATAAATATAACGATAATACTAACGACACGACGCGACGGCGGCGACGATTTTACGATATATTAAAACTGCGATAACACGCGCAGTCGAAACACAATACACACACACTTAATGGTGACCGCGTAAAAACCCGAAGGCCACGCGAATACAACGACTTTTGTGTATAAATTCACTCGATACTAGCGTGAATATTTGAACACTCACGGAAACGAAATTAAACAAATGTGAAAAATGCGTATTCTTATACGAATAGACGATATTCGGTATTCGCCATCGCACTAAATAAACGAATATTCGAATAAGCTTAAGAAAGCTAGATCACAAACGATTTACTGAGCCTACGCACTACGGCCGTAATACAAACAATACGAACAACACTACTAATAATCCGGTTCGATTGACCATGTTACGAATAGGACTGTATAATATAAAATAGAATACGCACTTCGTATAATATAAACGATTTTTGATTTATTTTCACATAAGTAATTATAATAATTAATAATATATTAAAATATTTAAAAGGCTTAATGGCCGATTAGTTGTTGCGAACGACAACGACGCGCAGACTCGACTCGACTCGACTCGACTAGTGACGACGGGTCGGTCCGGTAGGGAGGGTGAGTGCGCTCGCTTTCGTTGTGTCGCGACGATCGTCGATCGCGACCGATCAATTATAGTATTTATATTTTTAGTTATTATATTATTAGTCTTTCGACTAATTTATAATTTTTAACAGTACTTTTTTTTTTAAAAGTATTTCAAATACATATTCCGAATACTTTAAAAAAAAGTATTCAGAATATGTATTCGAATACATTGTGATAGTAATATTCCTAAGTATTTGGAATACTTTTTGCAAACAACATATTTATTATTTTATAAACTGAAAAAAAAATAATAATCAACATTATAGTACCTATTATATTTTTTTCAATACAAATCATAGCGACGTCGACAATAGTCCGTGTTCCCGAGGGCAACTATTGCCCGTTAAAGGGTTTTAATACCCGACTAATATTAAGAGAGGATGTCATATACGTATGTGTTGTCTCCGTCTTACAAGGGCGTAACATAATAGCAATTATGCTCAGCAAATCACGTTTAGCTCCAATAGTTTTAAAATTAGAGTGAATTGAACTCTTATAAAATTTAAAGTTAACATTATTGTAAACGTGTTGTAAGTATTTTAAAATTGTAAATTGTTTGTACATCTTAAGATATTTATAACTCACTTCAAAATGAAAATATATTAAAAAGCCCATAGGGTTGTCTAAATAATACTCTTATCTGTTACCTTTAAATTTTATAAGAGGTCAATTCACTCTAATTTTTAAACTAACGGAGTTAAACTGCCGAGCATTAAATTCGTTATGTAACTTACTTGTAAGACGTAGACCACACATCACGTCCTCTTAAGATAATAATAATTGCATATTATGATGGAGTGGTATTTAAAAATGATTTTTTTTGCTAAAATATTGAAAAATGACTTGTGATTCCATAAAATGCACTGTCCTTCATAAAAATAGTATAAAATAAATAGGTACTAAGTAGGTATAGTTTAATCAATTTGTAAGTAGGTATTGTACTAATTCCAAATTATATAGAGAGCATTACTACCTACGCAACATTTTCATACAAACATTGTTATTAAAATACATTTTTCATGATTGACAAAATTTATCATTTACCTAAATATAATATTTTTTTCTAGATAAATGATATAATTTATTATTATTATTTTTTTCTTAACTAAACTTTTACCCATCTATCTTAATAATTTTTAATTATTGTTCTAGTTCTAATTAAAATATTTTAATACATAATTTTGTTGGTCAACTTAGTAGGTATAACCGTATAAGACACACATATAATATATATATATATATATGTATATACCCACCTAGTAGGTACCTACATAATTAGTAACTATACCTAATACTTAAAAGCTTAAGTTTTATTTTACAATAAAATAAATTGATAAAAATCTAAGTACCTATACCATTTTAAGTATTTTATGGATACTATCAAAATTGTTTTTAAATATTGTACTTTTAATACATTGTTAATTCTATTTCAATTTTATAATGTACCTACTTTAATAAATATGTATTATATTAATATATTTTACTAGAACCTATACTGGAACTATTACTGAAATTTGTTTTTTATAACAAATTTACTTATAGTGTTTTCCATATGACTGCACCAGTGCGGTTAGTTGCACGTAAAGCGTACAAATGATAACACACATAATCTTGCTCAGTGCAGTCAATTTAAGGAGCATCTGAAACATAATTCAGCAAATGATTATGATGATATCAATTATTTCATTTTTGATAACTAACAATCTATTTTAAATTTTCCATTGCCAGATTGATTTGCTATTTCATCTCGTGAGTCTGTTGAACTTAATTAATTGAAAATTGAAATTAATTCTTGCTCTGTCTACTCTGCTCTCTTACTACGCGTAGAAGTGTGAAGACATTATCATGGCCCAAACTAACAGTCACTTTAATTTAAAAGTAGCTAAAGGTGAGTAAGGTGACCACTCGTACTGTTTCATGTTAGAGCCATCAGCCATTGATTTCATTATTCAAGCTGGTAAGTATATGAAATTGTTTTAAAGTCATTAACATTTAAATTTGGTGCTGCTCGAATATGCAAAATCATATTATAATATGTAGATTGCATATCTGAGCAGCAATAAAAAAAATGATAAAAGATAAAATACCGTATATTGTACGGTCGTTGTCTGTTTTATTATTAAATAAATAAAAATTACACATGTCTTTAAAAATGTATTATGTTAATATGATTATAGGGCCTAGTAATAGTTTACCAACAGTTCTATCTTTTTTGCAAAGTTGTATAGAAAATGGCTCAATCAATATGAACATTAATGAGCTGTATGATGAAAAAACAAAACTTCATATTTCAATTCCTGAAAGGTAAAATTAAAAATATATTGTAGTAAATTGTAGTACCTACCTAATTAATATTTAAAAATTTTTAAATATGGTTAGAGTACAACAGGGGGTACAATAAATATTAAATTCAGTATTACATATATTTCTATTTTGTAGAACCAATTTCATTGACTTTTCATTACCTTTACTATACTCATTTTAATAATTCAGAAAATTACCCTGTGTGCGTGGCTTTTATTGATCCTTTATTGAAAATGTTTACGGTAATTAATATTATAATTTTAGAGACTTACATTATGAAGTACCCATCAATACCTCATCACTTTCACATTGTAATATAGAGAGCAACTCCGAACATCATACTTCTAAGGACTCATCAAACAACAATAGTAAGTAAATGTTAATAATGTACCTACGCTAAAACTTAATGAAAGAGTAATTGTAAATTACTATGTTTGTCATTTTTGCTGCTGTTGAAAGTTGAAGCTTAGATGGACCAATAACTTTAGTATTAATATAAATAAATAACACGATAATATGATTATGTATAAGTATAATATATAAGTAAAATACAACTTGGACAATTATTTGTGACTATACACACTGTATGACGGTGTCTGTGTAAGTGGTTTTTACATACATTGAAAGGCCCTATATATAGAGTGATTCATTTAAGTGGGTACACTAATTATCTCGAAAAGTATTAACTTTTTTTCTAGGTTTATGTTTTTCTAAAACCGTATAATATTAAAAAAAATTCCACCCTTATATTTATTAGTGAGACCACTATCAACTTTTGATTTTCAAATGGTAACATATATTAAAAATATCATGAATTAATAATCCCATTTTTATTGTGAATTAACGCGTTAACATTTTTATTTTTCGTTGATTCGTTTGCGAGATACAGCTCCTCAAAATATTGGTTATAAATAGGAAAAAAATTACATGTACTTAAGTGTGAGTTGAACAATAAATATAATTTTTATTGTATTGTTTAGATGACAAAGTAATATCTACACAGAATCAGAAAGCTACAGCATTGTGGACTGATGGAATAACCAGATTTATGCTTGAAAGGTATGCCAAGTGGATGAATTTTATTGGGCCAATGAAAAAGTTCAAAAAAAAAGTTGATATGTGGAAGCAAATAGCAACAGACATTGACAATGAACTTGGAGTAAAATTTTCATTTATCCAAGTTGAAAATCGCTACAAAACCGTTTGTAAAAGAAAGAAATCAGTAATAAACAATAATAGGCAAACTGGCGCATCTCGCATGGATGACACATTTGAATGTGAATGGAATCAAATTACTAATAATGACGATAGCATTCTTCCGGAAGTTTTACGTAATACTACAAATGTTGTGATAAATAAAAAAGATTTTGAGAACAACCCAAAAAAAATAAAAAAGAATCTCCGCAATTATTATTATTAGAATTTTTAAAAGATAAAGAAATTCAAAAAGAAAGAAGACACCAGGAAAAAATGGAATTAATTAAACAACTTTTTGAAACATAGTCAATATTTTATACATTATTAAAAATTATTTGTTGTATTATAAACACAAAATAGTATTAATTATATTTTTCATTATTTTTTAGTTGTTAAATTTATTCATATGAGTTGATTTTTTTGTTATGATCTGTATTAATTTTTTTTATGTTAATGATTAAATACATAAATGTTACATTACAAATAGGGCATTTTATTATGTTTTATATCAAATTTGTTATTAAGAAATATGTTTATTTTTTTGTTACATTATGTTTCATTATACTTTTTGTTAAATTTGTTAGTAAAAAACTGTAATAACAAGCAAAGTTGTTTACAAAGATATAATATAGGAAATAGAATTTGTTTTGTTATTAATTTTTAGTTTAAAACATCATAATATATACTAGTTGCATAGGTAATTAAAATTGTTATTAGTTAAATGTTTTACAATGCGTAAATAAAATATAATTACATAAATTGTAAACCATTTTGTATTGCTTCACGCTTTCTTTCACCGTTTCGTTTGAGTATCATTTCTGAATCCATTATATTATCTGGTTCTTCAACTACACTCAAATCATCTTCATCGACATCTTCAGGTATAATGTGGTCATTCATATCAATGATAATTATGTAATACACATGATGATACGATACATTTAGTTATTTTATCTACAGAATGAATGTCTAATTGCAGCAACTGTCTAAATCTAGATTTTAGGAGTCCAAATGAATTCTCAATCAACACTATAGTTGCACAAAATCTTTTATTAAAGTATCTCTGGGTTTCTGTTAACCTTCCGTAATCTTTGTATGGAATAAGCAACCACTCTCGTAAACTGTATGCACCATCACCAATTAAATGAAATTTTTTACCACATTTAATTGGGAGCGTTTTGCTCAAATCTGATAATGCAAACACTCTTTTTTTTTTTTTTTTTTCTTATTATCGACGACGCTGCCGGAACTGCTTGCGCATTACGTCAACAGCCCCGCCATCGTTTATTATACACTAAAAATGATAATGAATAATTACAAACATGCATACAATATTAACAAATACTATTTTCCTTTGATGAGCCGCTGTGCCGACTTCTCGGGCCGACCGGAGTCCGCCACCCTTGCCATCCCGTTCCAGATTGCCCCTCTGTCCGCGGTCCTCCTTCCGTCACTTCATAGCTTGTCTGCTAGGCTTCTTCTGCCTGTCTGGCCCTCTCTTCCTCTTCTTTGAGAGTCAGGATCTGTTCAACCATCTTGTAAAAGATCCTGAACGTCTTCTCCGCGTTGTAAAGAACATCGGCCTTAACTGAGTGATCCAACGGCAAGTCCTCGAAAGCAGGGCCGCAGAGAATGGCCGGCATGTCCTCAACAGCTGGGTGGTGGCCTAGGCGCCCGCCAAGCTCCTCCCTTAGACCGCTCCAATACTGGCACTCAAAAAGGGTGTGGTTAACGGTGTCTGCGTCACTGTTGCAATGATGACAGCACGCAATGCAAACACTCTAGAATCATGTATTTTACCAGGGGCACCTGTAAATACATCAACAAATCTCTTTTTGTAGTCACATACACCTTGAAGAGTAATTGAAGGTGTGTCATGCCTATTTGTATAGGTACTTTTTATTTTATGAGCAGGAGTTCGGATTGGAATTGAAGTTCCATCAATACATCCAATAACACCTGGTATTCCTGATATCTACATTAAAATAGACATATTTATTAACTAATTGTACAAAATGTTAATACAATTAAAAGCATTAAAAAATATAATGACTTTATTGTAGTGATCTCTCACCACTAGGGAACAGATTCTATTGTAAATACATATTATTATTGGAATAAGATATTTTAAATCTGATAAAAAAAATGTGTAAAGTTTAGATCATTCTAATTAATTTTGGTTAAAGAATAATTTGCATATGTATCTAGGAAAAATCATGCACTAAAACATTTAGAATTAGGTATTTAGAATAAATAAACAAACTTTTTGAAATTCATGAGCTAATTTCTCAAATCCTTCATTGAAATTTATGTATGTTGAACAAATATCAATCAAAAAATCCACAACTCTGTTATTAATACGGTACTGTGTAGTGAGTCCAACTCCAAATCGTTCCGATACATCACGTAGACAACATTTGTTTGCAGAAAACCTATATAAGGCACAACATTTTTTTACGATACAAAAACATAAAATAGGTATTGTGTAGGTAGTAATATACCATAAATATGATAAAATATGAGTCTCTGGAGAACAAACTGTAATTGTGTAAGGAATCTCTTTAGGAAAAAATTTGGATTCTTCAAATTTGTCTATAATAAAATAGGCTGTACTCCGTTCCATACGAAAATGATTTTTAAACTAGAAGCATAAAAAACAATGTAGGATTCTTATAGGCACATTATTTTATTTATGTTAAGAATTAATTTATATAAATTTAACAAAAAATAGTTCTAACTACCAAGGGCCCGATCATTAGCCAGACCGACACTGCTTAACACTATTGTATAATAGTATAATACTACGTAAATTATTAATATATTATTTGGCTGTCATATAGTATGCGGTCTACCGGCGATTTACGAGTATAGTATGCGGTCTACCGCGAATAAATAAATTAAAAATATCATAATATTATAGTATAATTATTGTAGTAGTAATGTCTAGTAAAAAATTAATAATTAAAAATTTGTTGGTCAAAAAAATTGTTGTCAATGAATATAAATAAATATAATATAATACGTTATACAAAAACTTCCGCCATATCTCTTAAAAATGCATTAAATAAATCTGATTTATTTATTCCTCGCCACCATGTTTCCATGAGATACCTGCAATAATATGTATAATATAATATTGCATTAAATTTATTAAACATAACTTATAATAATTTTACCTTGGAAAGAGATCAGGACTTGTACCACACATATTTTTAACTACTTTTAAGCGTAATGGTCTCCATAAACTTTCGATCCTCTGAGTGTGAGCTTGTGTTAGTGGATCAACAAAATTTTCGCTGTGGTTAACTGTATTATGCGTAAAACCATATTGGGCGATCCCATTATACGCTGGCCATCCATCAGAGTGTATAATAGAACCCAATACAACCTCTCTTTTAATAATATCCTGCAGAGTTTGCTTGTCTCGCTTTTCGACAACAAAATATCGTGCCTCACTATCGTCGCATAATCCAAACACCCAAGGACCATCCATTCGTCTACCATAATTTCTTTTTCCATTTTCAAGAGGGTCGTCATTTTCGTCTTCGATGTTTTCACTCGGCAAATCTGCAAGTCGATATCGACCTGTAACAACATAATGATGATTTATAATATTTTATAATATTAATATTCAATCTAAAATTGTATTTTATTATGTATTCAATTATATAATTATAAAATACCTTTATGATTTTTTCTGGATCCTCTTAACAAACATTCGTCGACTTGTATGATGACATCAGGTCCTCCAAATTTATTACGTTTTTCGAACATTTTTAGTGGTATATCCCGACACAAATTCATCCAATCACATACGGTGTTGGACGATCTTCCAGTTAAGGACATGATTGTTTTATTGGATAAACCTTGAGTCCAGTAGAACACTAGTTCTAACTGTTGACTGAGGCTTAGTCCACTATTTAGACGACCATTGTTGTCAATATAAGTCCAAAAAGCATTATCTTTCCTATATAATAGTATAATTATTAGTAGTATAATTATTATTAATAAAATAATTTTCTCACCTTAAGCTTTGTGTTGTTTGACATCCCTTTCTCTTACAACGTAAAACTCTCCTTTCCTTACCTTTCTCCTTACGTAGGTATAAATTCATAGCACTTCCACACTTAATACATTCGGCATTTTCATTATTTGCCACAAGTTTTTTGTTAATTAAAATATTTGTGGTTGATTCGTCACTACTAATTATTGAATAAAAATCTTTTGCCAACATATTGGGTGTATAAAATATAATATGGTGTCGCGCAATAAATGACATACTGAGCTATTGAGCCAATACTTTTACAAAATATTGAAGTATTGTTATCTGTGTATAATGTAATTAAGATAAAGTATATCTAAAAGATAGAAAAAGATTAAAGTGTATCTATTAAAAATAAAACCGGTAAAAACCGCAGGTAGACCGCATCCTACAGCGGCTGGTAGAACGCATTTGCCGGTAGACCGCATACTATATGACAGCCTATTATTTTTACTAGTTGATCGGAATAATTGTGTACAACATCTATTATATAATTGGATATTTTTGGTTTAATATTTTTTAGAGGTGTATTAAAAATGAATTCGATAACGTCCTATCATCACTACTTGATAAAAAATATAAAATTGCAGCTTTCTTTGGCTCATTCATATTTTAATTACAAATTCCCTAGTATATTTATACGAATTTATACTTAATTGTCTTAATTTAACAATATTAAAATAATGAATATTATATAATATATTAGGTCATTAGGACAATAGGTTTCAAATATCAATGTTTATTGTTTATTTGTTTATCAGAAAATTAAATAAAGTTAAAAGATGTAAAAAGATGTATAATCAATAAAAGATAAGGTGCACCGTCATGAAGAGCTCGTGCGATTATCACTGCACCGAGGGCATGAAACTGGCCGAGTGCACGCATATGGAACATAAAAATCTGCACTAGTTGTGCTCTGATATTTCATATGAAACATAAAATAATTGCACCAGTGCAATAGTGCAGTCATGTGGAAAACACTATTATAGGTTCTAGAATCAGTACAACTGCAGACATTGGGAAAATGTAGTGTGTGTTGTCTTTTAATATGGTGCTGCACATGCATATTTTGCTGATTTCTATGGGGTGCTATAAATATTATTAGGTATACATAGTATATTGTTGCTAAAGAACTTAAGTTCCATTTGGGTTATTAACTATGAGTATACAACATTTTTAATCACATAATATATTATACCTTATATATTTCCACTCAATTTTTAATAATGTTAGAATTTATAAATTATGTTAGAACCAATAAAAACATTGAATTGCATTCTTTATATTTGTTTTTATTGAATAGTAACGCCTAAAATTAATAAAGGTTCAATGAGAAAATCATCAAATGTTTCATCACGTACTCGTAGGAGAATTATTCAGAATCAAAATCAAGATGCAAAAATGGCCAATAATTTAGTTCAGTCCTCTGCAGACAACTCATTTAGAGCACCACTTCATGTGACACATAATGTACCTGCAAACTCATTTATCCTTTCTGATAACACTGATGACACACAATTTTCTGACAATAGCTTATTTGTTTCTGATAATAATGTTGAAACACAAGTTTTTAACAGCAACTTTTTTCTTTTGGATAATCATCATGTCAATAACGTTTCTACTGCTACATCTCTACTATTTTCCTCAAATTTTGAAGCACTCACAAATGTTAATAATAATAATAATAATGTATCTATTCAATCTGAATTGAAAGAATGGGCAATTAAATGTAAAATAGCATAATGTAATTTAAATGAGTTATTAATTATTCTAAGAAAACATAATGGTTTTGGGTATCTTCCCAAAGACTCGAGAACTCTTCTTCAAACTCCTAAAATCAACACTGACCAAATTCGCCTTGTCAATCCACATGGAAAATATTTTTATTTTGGCTTAACTAATTATTTACTTAATCATTTTTCAAATTTAAATTATATTCCAAAAGAAATACAGTTAGTTATTGGTGTTGATGGCCTTCTGATATCTCATAGTAGTAATAATCAACTTTGGCCAATTTTAGCATATGTTAATCCTGATAATTACACACAAGAAAAAAAGGTATTTCCTATTGGTTTATTTTGGGGTAAAAGTAAACCAACAGATAGCAATGCATTTCAATATGATTTCATAGTTGAAGCTAAAATACTATTATCTGATGGCCTAAAAATTAGTCAAATAAATCAGCCAATCCCTGTAAGCATTTTTGCTATATGTTGTGATGCACCGGCTAAGACATTTTTAACAAAAACAAAAAGGCATACCGGACTTGCTTCTTGTTCAAAATGTACACAAGAAGGTGTGTATTTATGTAATTGTACTTGTTTCCCTTACAAAGATAATTTGCCATCTTTGAGAACTCATGAAAGTTTTGTTTTAAGAACCCATGATGATTATCATATTACAAATGTAAATACCATTCTTTTAGATTTACCTAATTTTAATATCGTAGAAAAGTTTTATTTAGATTATATGTGTTTCGGCTGGCACGCCCAACAAATAACTTATCAGGAGATTGCCAACAGCAGGAATTAAAATATGGAAAGTAAACAAGCGAATACCAATATGACAAATAATTGAATAATATTTGAACTACAGATAATAATACAAATGAGGTCTTAACCTATGTTAGTAATAATATGGTCACAAACGACCACCGTAAGTACAAAATAGTATACTAATAATGTAATAGTATAATAATAATATAATAAATTTCGGATCACATGCGATCGTTATAATAATAATTTAAATAATAATATAATTCAACAATAATACGAATACAGAACGATAACAATTAATATCATATAAACATCCCGAAGTGATAATAAATATACACAATGATAGTACGACCTGATACCGTGGATTGCAGTGTGTGAGTCGTGGTGGAACCGCTGGACCAGTTGCGTAATAACTTGTCGACGTAGCAATAATGACGGGCAGCCGGTAATAATACTAATGGCCAACACTCACGTACTATAATAGTATTTTCGAATATGTCGAGTCGCGTTGCGCACTTTGCGGACGAGCGATGATCATCGACTTAATACATAATAATAATGTAAACGTTCGCACTGCGACGAGGGACGGGCGAATAAGTACGTTTACATACGGCGATATATTTGCACGGCAATAATACCTTTTCTGCCAAAAAACAAAGCGGCAACGGACGACACGCACACGTCGTCGCGGCTACGTCACCTGTACTGGTCGAGTCGAGAGAATACGCGGAGTCGCCGCCGCCGTGACCAGTCGGTCGACAGATAAGCTTATCGGGCTTTTGGTGGTGGACATGGTGTGCAGGTGCATGCATTGATTGTGGCGTCAACATACTCCCCCCTTGGAAGACTAAGGATCTTCCAAAATGTGAGCGAGGCGTAACGAAGATGAATATTTGAACAAAAACATAATACATAATAAAGTATACAAAATTATACAAAATACAAAAATTACACGAGGTATCAGTTTACAGGATAGGAAAGACCCTTGCTGCGTAGGAATAAACAAGGATTTTTATCTTTTTTTTTTTTAATTAATTGATTGGAAGACGAGCTAATTTGACCACGGGCCGCTTGAGGGTGCCATCACTGGTGCGGACAGTTGCTACCCTCACAACTCCATCTTCGCCGGGATGAACTGCTTCGACACGTCCCATTTTCCAGAATGTGGGTGGCAAATTTGGAGACTGAACTAGTACAAGATCACCAACTGTGACGTTAGGTTGCGGGTGGTGCCATTTTGATCGGACTTGCAATGATCGCAAGTATTCTAAAGACCAACGTTTCCATAACGATTGGTGAAATTGATCCAACAGCTGCCATCGGTTGAGATGGTTTATCGGAATCTGCGTCACGTCGGGGTCAGGCAGCGTGACGAGAGGTGCACCTATGAGGAAGTGACCTGGTGTTAACGCTCGTATATCATTCGGATCTGACGAAAGGGGTGTAATTGGTCGTGAGTTCAGTATGGCTTCTATTCGTTGAGTTATGGTGCACATCTCCTCAAATGTTAACAGTTGGGTGCCAATTACTCGTTTCAGGTGGATTTTCATGGACTTAACTGCTGCTTCCCACAATCCCCCGAAGTGGGGAGCAGCCGGTGGGTTGAAGTGCCACCTACACGGCACAGCATTTGAGACAATGTTTTGTGCTTCAGGATCTGACCACAACCGACGTAATTCAGATGCGGCACCTTGGAAATTGGTACCACAGTCTGAGTATATCTCTGAAGGTATTCCTCGACGAGCAATGAAACGGTGCAATGATGCAAGGAATGCCGAAGTTGTGAGGTCAGAGACCACCTCGATGTGCACCGCTTTCACAGCCATGCAAATGAAGATCGCCACATAACATTTTGTAGAACGGGCATTCCGACGTTTGCCTTCCTTGATCAAAAGTGGTCCCGCGTAGTCTACACCGACATTCGAGAAGGGTCTCGATGGACACACTCGTGAGGATGGAAGATCGCCCATAAACGTTTTGACAGTTGACGCTCGATGTCGTGTGCAGGTAACACATTTGAAGATAACGTGACGAATAACTGATCGACCTGACACAATCCAGAATTGAGAAGACAACAAGGATGCCACAAGCTGAGGTCCAGCGTGCATACCAATTATGTGATAATATCGGATCAATAGTAACGTTAAAGCGCTTGACTTTGGCATTAGCACTGGATATTTGAAATCTTCCGGTGCGGTTGAATGGCGCAATCGTCCACCCACGCGTATGATTCCAGATGCGTCAATGAACGGGGTAAGACAAGATATCGACCGAGGTTTGATGGACGATGACGAAGATGACATACGCTTGAGTAACTGTGGAAAGTGGATGCGTTGTGTTATTTGGACGAGCGTCTGTAGAGCATCACGAAGTTCTTCATATCTAAGGAATCCTGTAAACATAGGTGGATGGTCGTCACATTGATGTGCGGGCTTTCGCTGGAGTGACTTGTGACGAGTCTTGACGATGAAACGTCTCATGTAAGCAATGACTCTCTTTAACCGAGTCAATGATGAGAATTTATCAAGCCAGTCGTCATTCGTTGTTGATGTAACAGTAACGTGCAATGTCTCTGCCACGGTTTTCTGTTCAGGTAGTTCAGCTATGGGAATTTTTTCATACTGTAGTGAATTCCAAGTATCAGGTGACTGTTGCACGAAAGATGGACCATCCCAGTATAAACTGTGTTCTAATGCTTCAGTAGGAAGTAGGCCACGTGACACACAATCAGCTGGATTTTGCATTGATGGTACATATCGCCACTGACCCGAAGGCAAAAGTTCACCTATCTTGTTAAGCCTGTTCGTAACAAATACCTTGAATGTAACTTGCTGAGTTGTTAGCCAAGACAACACCACTGTAGAGTCGGTCCATGCATGGAACGAGGATATGTGAGTGATTGACGACAATGCCTTTTGTACACGATGCAATGTTTGAGCTAAGAGCAATGCCCCGCATAATTCCAACCTCGGAATGGAAAGTGACTCGTCCAGACGACTGTTCTTTAACGGTTAACTCTTAAGGAGACAGGCGATGCACTCATGGATGCCTTAGTTCCAGGTGATACGGAAGTAGGCGAGAACCTGGAACAAAAAGAAACCCGGGAAAGAGCGGGGGTCGGCCTGGGAACATTTCGACCGGAACAAGTAGAGTCGGGACCGATTGACCCTTGCGATGTGGAGGAGGTCAAGGGAGCCATCTGGAGAATGGCTCCGAACAAGGCACCAGGCTTGGACGGCATAACGGCGAAAATACTGAGACAGGCGTGGCCAGTGATAGGCAAGGACATAACGTGGGCCTTCAATTGTTGTCTTAGGACGAAGCGATTCCCGAAATCGTGGAAGATTGCACGTCTAGTAGTGTTCAGGAAAGCCCCGGGTAAGGACCCGGCGGAGCCGAAGTCGTACCGACCTATTAGCTTGCTGCCGGTGATCTCGAAAGCGCTTGAGCACATTATAGTAGAGAGAATCCGCAAAGATACGGATCCCCGCATGTCGAAAAGACAATTCGGGTTCACGAAAGGCCTCTCCACGATCGACGCGATCAATCACGTACTCAGCTGGACCGAAAACAGGACAGAGAAATACGTGCATGCCGTATTCCTGGATATATCGGGCGCGTTCGACTGCCTCTGGTGGCCCCAGCTCATACTCGATATGCAACAGGCAGGCTGCAGCAGCGGGCTCATCGAACTGACAAAGAGTTATCTCGACGGCCGTCGGGCCGGTATGGGGATCGGCGGCGTCGACATAACGAGGACCCTAACTAAGGGCACGCCGCAAGGATCGAGCTACGGCCCGGACTTGTGGTGATACGCGATGAATCCGTTGCTAACGCAGGAACTGCCTGAGGGAACAGAAATTGTCGCGTATGCAGACGACATCGCGATTCTAGTCTCCGGTAAACACCGACCGGAAGTCACTAGCAGAACAAATGCGTTACTCGAGAGAGCGTCGCAATGGGCGGAGCAGCGAAAACTCACCTTTTCCGCGGCCAAGTTTCAAACGCTATGGCTTAAAAACTCGCTCTCGAAGCCGCTGGAACTCCGACTGGGCGGAGTAAAGATAAGATCGACCGCCAAGGCGAAATACCTTGGGGTCACATTTGACCAAAAACAGGACTTCAGCCTTCACCTAGCGGAGAAGGTGGAAGCGACGAAAAGCCTGTTCAGCAGACTGCATGGAGTCGCCAAGACCCGATGGGGACTTAAGAGCAACGTGGCACTACGGATCTACAAATCGGTGTTCGTACCTCAGATGGGGTACGCGGCATCGATTTGGGCGGAGAAGTGCATGGCTTCGGGACACAGGAGAGCGAGGGCAAATATGGCACAGAGACAACCGTTGTTAGCGATAACGGGGGCCTATAAGACGACGTCCACGGTGGCGTTGCAGGTCCTAGCGGGAGTGCCCCCGCTGGACCTAGAACTAAAGAAACTGGCCAGAATTGAAAGGGACAGAGCCGCGGTAAGGCGAGGCGCGATGACGGCCCTCGAGGCAGCGAATAGGGAGGAAAGATATACCGCTGAAACCATCCTCCTTTGGCAGCAACAGTGGGTCGCCTCTAGTAAGGGAAGGTGGACTGAGAGGTGGTTCCCGGACGTCCGGACGCGGCTGGACCGTGGGTGGTGTATCCCAGACCACTTCACGTCTCAGCTAATGTCGGGGCACGGGGACTTCAATCATTCACTCCACCGTTTCAACCTTACTGGCGATGCAGCTTGCCGTTGCGGGTTCCCGGCAGGAACCGCCGAGCATCTGCTGTTTGAATGCCCACTTGCTGACCGAGAAAGAGAACAACTCATAGCTGCGGCGCAAGCGACCGGTGCGGACTGGCCGTGCAGCTTAGAGCACATGACCGAATCTGAGGTCATGTTCCGGGCGCTTCAAAGATTCGCACATGAATCGCTTGAGAAGCGCACTGATGAAGGGCTGGCTCGTTAGGCGTGTTTCGGCGTTAATGTAAGATTCCGACACGGAATCCTGGGGAAGCCAGGATCGAGGGTAAAGAGGGATAACCCCTTCCTAATCCGCACGAGGAAAACCAGACCCGAGTAGGAATAGGGGCACAACTGAAAAGAAATGCCCGCAGATCTGCGACATACCGATGGGGAAATTGGGCGAGTGGAGACGGAAGGATCGGGAGAAAGTAACCACGCGTAGGTACCTCACGCCAGCCTATCCGTGGAACTCCGATCACATGCCGGCTATCACTCGTCCGACTCCGATCGAGAGTCCGACCAATTGAACCCAGACCGTTCAGGACGCCTAGTGCACGGAGAAGACCGGCTCGGGGTCATCGCCGCTAGTAAGCACCGCCGAGAAATCGGTGCGGGAACGGAAACCCGCGACAAAAACCGTACCGCTCCAACAAGGGTTGCGCCGCGGCGGACTAAAACTCCGTACCCGACGATAATGCCAGCGGGAAAACGGTCGTTGTGGGTACCGGGAAGAATGGCTTCCGAAATCCCATTCCACGGGAACCAGAAATACGCCCCGCCGCGAAGACCGACAATGCCTCACGGCCCGGAAGGAAAGCGGTGCTCTGGTTAGCAGTGGAGCGCGTGCCCGGCGGGCCGCACGCGTGCGCCGGCCAAGCCCCGCGCCCGCGTCCGGCTCGTCGCACACCCGCGCCTATGTGGACGGCCTCGTGGAGACTGTGGGAGTAACGTATTAGTAGAAGGGGAGAAACTTGTCCGGAGGTAAGATACCGGCGGTCGCCGACACGGGACTCGAGACCCAACGATCGATCTCAGAAAGAGAGCCGCCGGCGGGCGGGAGGCGTGACTGGCGTCCGGGCGCCCGCGCATAAAACTCGCCGGAGGGATGAGACCGTGTCACGAAGGCGAGGAGAGAGTTCGCCCGTGCAAGACGGATAAGGGCTTGAAACACAGCCACCGGGGTCAGAGCCTCGTTTCTCCCCGTCACAAAGTTGGTTATGTCTGTTCTTTAACGGTGCCACCTTCGACCTTGCTGTAAGTAAATGTACTGTGCCAGGTTTTGAAGTATACGACAATCGCATGTAAACAACAGCTGAATATCCCTTTTGTGATGCATCGGAGAAACCTAGGAGCTGCACTTCAGTACACTGTTCAATTGGAATATGTCTCCTGATTTTAACTTGTGAGACCGAAGGTAATTGTGTGGAGAATGAATTCCAGGAAGAAGCTAATTCGTCGGGGATTGGTTGGTCCCACTGGTAAGCATTTTTCCATAAAATCTGCATGAAGCACTTAGCCCAAAAAGTGATAGGTGATAAGGCTCCGAGTGGGTCATAGATCTTAGCTATCGCGGATAGAACTGAACGTTTCGTAGGTCGAGAGACGCATGGATCACTATGATAACTGAATAGATCATTTGCCGGGTCCCAATGTAACCCCAGAATCTTTATGGAACAATCATCCTTTGGGTCGAATGACAGTTCCACAACTTGATCGTCCTTTGGGATATTTTGCAGAACGTGTGGACAGTTGCTTGCCCACTTTTTTAACTCAAATTGACCTTGACCTAGCAAACCGATGAGCTGTTTCTGCAACGTCACGATCTGTTCGACTGAGGCAGCTCCTGTTATAATGTCATCGACGTAAGTTTGACTAGACAAGACTCCTTGTGCAGCTGGGTATTTAGAACCTTCGTCCAGTTCCAATTGATGCAATACACGGATAGCTTGAAAGGGAGAAGAAGACACTCCGTAAGTAACTGTTGACAATGCATACTCCTGTATTGATTCAGATGGATCGTTGCGCCATAAAATATGCTGATAGGAGCATTCCGCTGGTGACACTTGTATTTGTCTATACATTTTGCATATATCTGCTGTGAGCATATATACATGAAAGCGACATCGTAATAATAGATCTGCTATGTCACACTGCAATTTGGGTCCGGTAAATAACAAGTTGTTTAATGATGTTCCAGAGGATGTAGTGGCAGACGCGTCAAATACGACTCTTAGGCCGTCTACACACGGAGATATTCGTTAGAAACTAAACGCGTTTGTGATTTAAATTTTTTATCGATTACTAACGCATTAGTAACTCGGATCCGCACACGAGCATATTGAAAAGTGATCGAAATCACTAGTTTATATTGTTTGGTTATGGAAGGAGGACCTGTATCATCATTTTTTAACACCATGGATGATTCCAGTGATGAAGAAAATATGATGATTGCATATTACTATTACCATACCAAAAGATATAGAAAACGAAGAAGATTTTGGGTTCATCCATATATTGAAAGAAATTTTCACCATCGACTATTTGTTGCCGCGCGAGAATTGAATCTTTCTGATGCTAAATTTTTATGCTTTTATCGCATGTCTAAAGATAGTTACTTACAATTAGTACAGCTGATTTCTCCAGTTATCCACAAAAAAAATACGAATATGAGAGAGTGTGTCAATGCTGAGGAGCGGATATTAATTACTCTCAGGTAAGAAATTTCTGAACACATACCTACTCAATAAAAAAATTTACTTTATTCAAATTATAAAAAAACAATCTTTGTGATTATTAAACACTTTTTAATAATAATTTAAAAATAAAATAAATGTAAAAACTACTGTTAACTTTAAGACATGTTATTGATCAAATAGTTGTGTATTGTATTCCTCTTGGTTCACTTCACTCAAAGCTTCATTTACTGCTTCATAAAACTGTTCTGTGCTTTGACTGCTTGAGCTTCCTTGTCTGTTTAATTGCAAAGTATTATTCACATTTGCATCCTGAGATAAATACATCATTTCAGAGTGTATCGAAGGTGTAGATGAGGCTGAAAATGTATTTGAAGGCGTGTACTCGAAACCACGAGATAAAATGTCATCAACAGACTGCAGGGCTCTTCGCTTAAAAAGTCGTACTCCTTCGTCTGACATTTTGAGAAGATCTGGTAGCATGCTAAGTAAAAACATTTTCAAACCTTCTGTTTTTGGATCCTGGTTCATATGATTAGACGAATTTAGCGCTCTGGCTTTTTTGGTTTCAAAGTATTCGAGGAATGCTTTATCAACTGGGTTCTTAAATCCACGTTTTCTGTTTGGCAGATTTGATGGTAAAAGCTCAGACTGACTGAGAGTAGCGTTCTTCTTGCTTTGAGACATTTCAGTTGTGTGTAATGGTGTAGGTGACGGTGACGGTGAAGATGGATATGATAGAGATGGGGTTGGCGGTTGTTGAAATGAACTTTGTGGTTCCTCAACGTTTTCTTCGTTGGTGGTCGAATTATTTCTTTCAGATTCCTTATCTTCTTTTTGTTCTGGTGGGATTGGTAGATTTCCTGAAGGTGCGCCTAATGCCTTTATATATGGTACCGTGAATTGCATAGATTCCATTAAGTAATATGTCCTCTTTGTTTTCGCTCCAGCACCACTTTTGGCAGGCTTCATGTTTCGTACAAAAACAGCTCGAATGTTCTTCCATCTTTCTTTGCATTCTGCCGCTGTCACAAAAAAAAATTATTAAATTATTATACATGGTTTGAAATTCATTTTAAATATTTTTAAAACCCCAATAAAATAATTATTAAGTGTAATTTAAATTATACTTTACTTTACTATATATTTAACTTGAAAAAAAACCATGAACATTTTTTAAACATTGTAAATTATTTTTCAGTTAGAAATTCATAAAAGTTTTTATTTCACAGCTTATACTAAAAATTGTAATAGAAACTCTGATGTTATAATGTTTACTATAGAAATTGTCTTAAACTACTTTATGTATTTTTAACTCTATGTTACAGATACTTAGGCACTGGTGGAACATTTGCATCACTTGCAATTTATTTTGCTAGAGGGGAGTCCACAGTTGGTGGGATTGTGTCGGACACGTCAAAAGTGATTTGGGAAGTATTGAAAGAAAAATACATGCAGGTACCGAATAGAGAACAGTGGAAATCAATAGCGCAACGTTTTGAAACTCTCTGGAGTCTTCCAAACTGCATAGGAGCGATCGATGGCAAGCATGTCAGAATTGAGAAGTTTGCAAACAGTGGTTCTTCCAATTTTAACTACAAATCATATCATTCGACAGTATTATTGGCTTGCTGTGATGCTGACGGTTTATTCACAATGATTGAAACGGGTTACGCCGGAAGAAATAGCGATGGAGGTATATTCAGGGCCTCAGCAATGAAATATTGGATACAATGTGGTGAACTTGATATTCCTACCCCCTCACCATTAACTTATGATGAAAACTACAGTTCATTTCCATATTACTTTGTTGCCGATGAAGCATTTCCGTTGTCAAGATATCTAATGAGACCTTACCCTCAAAGAGTTTTGGATAATGTAAAAAGAATATATAACTACAGAATTAGCAGGGCAAGGAAAACCATTGAATGTACTTTTGGGATGGCATGTGAAAAGTTTGCTGTTTTAAATGGACCTATTCGCATTAGAGAGCCAGAAAATGTGAACTTCGTCATCAAAGCCGCATGCGTCCTCCATAACTATGTACGAAAACTAGAGGGGCTTCCGTACGTGTCTACCTATCCCCAGGACTGTGACCTCAATGACCACATCGATGTAAGAACTGCTGCACAAAATATGACAATAAACGAAACCTCTTCCCCAACTGCACTTAGAAATTATTTAGCAAATTATTTTCTTACCGCACGAGGATCTGTGCCTTGGCAATGGAAATATACTATTAACTAACTTACTTATAATGTACTTTGTTCATTTGCTAATTACATAATTTTCTTGTTTTCATATGTGAAATTCATGTTAAACGCAAATTAAATGTTTTACGTATTTTTAACAATAACAGAACTTGTTTTTCTTTAAATTAGTATGATAATTGATAGCAATAATCTTCGTAAAAAAATAAATAATAATAAAATACACGAAAAATTATTTTTATTTTGTTTAATCAATTATAGCTTTAATATGCTATAATATATGATATATCAATATTGGCACCGATTCACGGTGTTCAGACCGGGAGAAAACATATATTTAGCTAAAAATAGACGAAATTCAGTAATAATGTATGTCCAAACGATAAATGATATTATTACGTTGAGGCATTTGTGGGTTTCACTAATTTAATCGATTAAATTCTATATTTAAAATTAACGTTATGAATAATCAATATTTTTGTAATGTTTATAAATAATATAACATAATATAATTTATACTGCCTACTTTAAAATAATATAATATAACGCATTTTGTAGACAAGTATTACATATTATCTGTTTCATTTATTTTCAATCAATAAAAAAAAAATAATTAATAATATTATAGGTTAATTATACCTGTCATATTCACAGTTTTTCCGACTTCGTTCCAAGCTTTTTCTGTCTCATCCTTCCTAGAATAGCCAGGAAGAGTGAAGTTGTACAAAATCGGGTGTTTCTCCACTTCTTCTACAAACTTTATGTTAAGTTTTTGTTCGTTCATTGTTGAAAATTAAACAAGAAAATATTTGATTTAAAAAAAAATCACACAATTCGCAGTGACGCAACTTGAAAGCGACTCGACAATCGAATCACTTGGAACTGATCACTCACCCGTTAGTAACTAATTAGTAATCAGTAGCGCCGTCTGTTAAGTTCCATTGGGAAACATAGTTAGTGACTAAACGTAAACTGGTTAGTGATTTGCGTCAGTAATTAGTTTCTAATCAATAGCTCCGTGTGTAGACGGCCTTAGTTTAATTTTTCCGTTCGCTCGTTTGACGACTGCGTGATGTGGAATGATGTAGTTTGCGGGAGTTTGCGCAAGTTTCATGTGGCCAAGTTGTAAATACTCCTTCATAAAGGAGTTATATTCCTCGTATATGATAGGATCGGCTTTTAATTTACGCTCCAAGTTATAAAATCTTGATAGTGCCATTGACCGGGAATCACCAAGAACAGACGGATCGGTTTTAAACGGAAACGACACTGAGTACCTCCCAGACGGATCTCTGGTGGTGGTACGACGGAAAATCTCTTCGCACTTTTGTTCTTCTGTAAACGGGTTAGGTAAAACCACAGGCTCCTCAACTTCCCAAAACCGGTTCAGCAATTGTTTGAGTGACGGTTCGGTTGTTAATGACAGTGATACTTGCGATGACGGAGCGCTTGAGACTGCCGCGGCTCCAACAATAATCCAGCCTAATGTTGTCTCGAATGCAGAAGGCCACCCTGGTGTATGACGTACATGATAACCGTCTTTGAAAATGTGGTTGTACACGTCAGCGCCTAGTAAAAATTCAATTTGCCCTGGACGATCGAAATTCGGATCTGCGAGCTCCAGATCCATATACTGGGTTCGTATAGATAAATCTAACACTTTCGAGGGCATCATCCCAGTGATCTTTGACAATAGAACGGGTTCACAAGTTAGCTTTCGATCTAACCGCATGTGTGGTACTATGCTGCACAAGACTACACCTTTTGCCTGGACTACGGGGCTCTGTGACAGTCCGACTACGTTGATTTTACGATTGCACCGAGTAAGACCAAGTCGCGTCGCGCATTTTGTTGTTATAGCAGATATTTGTGATCCACAATCTATTAATGCACGGACTGGTACCCACTGTCCTTGTTGGTTGCACATCCGAATAACAGCTGTGCCCAAAACACTCAAATTGCCGCTGCTAACGGTACCAACAAATGACGTGTCATCGGTGCTTGGTAGACTACCAACGGGGGGTGCCGACGACGATGGAACCGCGGGTGCATGGTTATTTGAGTTAGTGCCAGCCTGGCGCTTTCGTGATTCGAAGTGTAGTAACGAGTGATGTTTTCCGGAACAGGTTCGACACGAATACTTCGACGAACACGTGGAAGCCGTATGGGTACCACTGAGACAATTTGAACACATGTTGTTGGACTTTACCAGCTGAAATCGTGCTGATGTGGTTAGTCCCCTAAACTTCTCACATTTGTATACATAGTGTGTCCCTTGGCACGCATAGCAGTGAGGCTCGTGCTCCTTGGTTGCGGCCAATAACGAAGATCTTGAAATTACAGGCTTTCGGCGCGTAAAAGCTGTAGGTTTCCTTTCGACGTTTGTCATCGAACTATTTTGTAAGATTTTGCACCGAGATTGTATGAATATTAATAAATCATTTAGAGTGGGAAGATCATGTGTACCTTGATCAGCCTCGAAGAGGTGTTTCGTCGAACTATCCAGGACGCGCGACGCTATATAGAATAATAGAAAACCGGACAAATCATTCAAACCTAAAGCGTCGATCGCTGCTGTGTTCTCTTTAAATACATCTAAAAAATTATTTAAATCAGTCAGTGATTCATTTTGTATGAGAGAAAATCCGAATAACTTATCCAAGTGCGCGTGAAGTATAAGACGCGTACTGTCAAATCGATCATGCAATGCGTTCCAAGCGACCTCATAATTGGGACCAGTAAGAGGGACTGAACGTACCACAGTACTCGCAGCTCCAGAGACTGAAGCAATTAAATAATGAAACCGCTCAACACTGTTAAGATCTGAATTATCGTGGACAAGCGATGTAAATGTGTCACGATAAGACCACCAATTAATTATGTCACCATTAAAATGCGGTAACTTAATTTTTGGTAAATTAATGTGAGAACCTGATCTGGGTACCGTATCCAATTTACAACAGGCCACAGCACCCGCCACGGCTTGTATTGAATAGTATTGTTCGGTGACAATAGTTTCAATGGTACTATGGTCTCGTACGAACTCCTCAATCCGCCCTAGCTCAACCAACTGATCCATAACGTCCTCCTGATCGTGGCGAAAATTCGACATGAGTGTTTCCAAATCCCGTGTACGCGCATTGAATATAGGTAATGATGACGGATCAGACTCAACTGTCTTCGCTAAGTCGAACAAAATCAACATCTGATTGACATACTTATCTCGTTTAACAATAGCACGCTGTAAAGATCGCTCAAAACGTTCCTGTTGTTGTTGTTGATCTGTTGGCGCCATCGTGAAACATTAATACTGTATAATAAAATAGAAAAACGACAACGATAATATGACGTATCTAGATGGCCATCACGATGCTACCATACAACAATATAATAAATAGACTTGAAACAGCTATGAACAGTAAGATTATGACCAAATTCACTTGTTTTATCGAATGGTTACGTAATTAATTAAAGTGGACTGTATTTTCGATATCCGGCCTCGAATGGACCAATGTTTCGGCTGGCACGCCCAACAAATAACTTATCAGGAGATTGCCAACAGCAGGAATTAAAATATGGAAAGTAAACAAGCGAATACCAATATGACAAATAATTGAATAATATTTGAACTACAGATAATAATACAAATGAGGTCTTAACCTATGTTAGTAATAATATGGTCACAAACGACCACCGTAAGTACAAAATAGTATACTAATAATGTAATAGTATAATAATAATATAATAAATTTCGGATCACATGCGATCGTTATAATAATAATTTAAATAATAATATAATTCAACAATAATACGAATACAGAACGATAACAATTAATATCATATAAACATCCCGAAGTGATAATAAATATACACAATGATAGTACGACCTGATACCGTGGATTGCAGTGTGTGAGTCGTGGTGGAACCGCTGGACCAGTTGCGTAATAACTTGTCGACGTAGCAATAATGACGGGCAGCCGGTAATAATACTAATGGCCAACACTCACGTACTATAATAGTATTTTCGAATATGTCGAGTCGCGTTGCGCACTTTGCGGACGAGCGATGATCATCGACTTAATACATAATAATAATGTAAACGTTCGCACTGCGACGAGGGACGGGCGAATAAGTACGTTTACATACGGCGATATATTTGCACGGCAATAATACCTTTTCTGCCAAAAAACAAAGCGGCAACGGACGACACGCACACGTCGTCGCGGCTACGTCACCTGTACTGGTCGAGTCGAGAGAATACGCGGAGTCGCCGCCGCCGTGACCAGTCGGTCGACAGATAAGCTTATCGGGCTTTTGGTGGTGGACATGGTGTGCAGGTGCATGCATTGATTGTGGCGTCAACAATATGCATCTAACATGCTTAGGTGTAATGCGCAAACTTATTTTGTTATGGATGAAAGGACCATTATCAGTTTGACTTCCAAGCTCTAAGATTAAATTAATTTCATCAAATTTACGGTCCATTAAAATTAATATTACAGTCGAATTCTCTAGAAAACCCAGAGACTTGGAAGAGATTTCGGTGGAAAGCTACTGAGCTCCGGTAATTATTAATTTATTCTGGACCTTTGGTACTTAAAGATAGTTTGTCAGAAAAACGTTATACAAATTTCATGGCTTTCCATATTGCTATGGTTATATTAATCAGTCCTAATCTTGGCAACAATTTAGAATTCGCTCAAAAACTTTTAAATTATTTTGTCAATCTTTTCAAATTATTTATGGTAAACATTTGATTTCCCATAATATACATGGGTTATTGCACTTATGCCAAGATTATAAATTATTTAGTCCATTGGATAGTGTAAGTTGTTTTCCGTTTGAGAATTTCATGAAGACATTTAAAGCCATGTTAAGAAAACATGATAAACCGTTAGCACAAATTGTGAAACACTTCAAAGAGATTGAAATACACACCAGTAATAATCCTAATATAAATCTAGATAAAAGCCCCATTTTAAAAATTCAACATAATAATGGTCCTTTACCAAATGCTACAGTTCGAGGAATTCAGTATAAGACCCTAATTTTGACTGATAAAATAATAACCATAAAAATTGATAAAGAGTCTGATTGTTATTTTGGTACATTGAATAATGATGTAATTAAAGTATTTAATATTATAAAAGATTTAGATACTGAACAGATTATTATAGTAGGGAAGATATTTACTAAAAAAACTTTATACTATCAGAAACCAATTAAATCTAAAACATTGAATATTTTTATTGTAAATAAACTGTCTGAAGATTTTATTGTTTAAATTATATTATTAAAAAATATATAGTTTTTACATCTTATAATGGTGATTGTAATAATAATATTGCTATGCCTATATTACACACTTATGAATGAGTGTTTTAATTGTTATTGAATTTGACTAACAAAAAAATATTGTATATTATAATTAAGTTTAATCTAAAAGAATTAAAATATTACATTAAATATGTTAAATTGCACTTTTTAATATGATTTAACAATAGCTTATTAATTTAGGAACTCAATAAACATTAATTACACATTATATTATTTTTATATTGTGTTACTATTGTATAAATTCAATAAAACAGTTTTATTTCAATATATTATACTGACCTATTAATTTATGGTAGGTATCAGGTATTATACAATATGGTGTACTCTGTTGTAGTATTCACTAAAGAAAATTCTGTATCTGCAGTTCCATCATGTTGGTTTGATGCATTATTGGGTAAATGTGCTTGGCCCAAACCATCTGTACATACTTTAGCAGTATAAATAAATTGATTAGTAAAAGATCTCCCTACAATACTATTGAATTTGATTTATTTAAAGTGAGAGAGCTTAAAAGAAATATTGGTAAGCTTTAATGAAAACTTCTACACAGTTCTATACATATATTTTTAAAGGAAGTGCTTATCTATCTTTATTAATTTATCAAATATTTTTTATACATAGCATCATTTTCTGAAGCACAATCTAAATTAAAAGTCGCTACTATTACTTCAGATATTTCTGAGCATGAAATTAGTTCTTGAAAAAAAATAAAAAATAAACGCTCCAAATAAATTGTTAGTTCTAATAATAACAGTTTTAAAAAATTAAAAGAAAAGGCAATAGCAGAGATTGAACTTCCACAATACAGCAGCCCCTCAAAATCGAGTGTGTCAGAATTCGTTAAGTTTTTATAATATAATCAATACTTATTTAAGTTACCCATATACGCATTTTACTCATGTCTGATTCGCTCCTTGATAAAATTCTAAGGATTAAATCCTGGTTTACTGTTTCCTCAACTTGGTCCTAATAATATATCTTGTGATTTTAATGTTCTTATATCTCCAATATTCAAACAAAGCTTATTTATGCAAAGTATATTGTAGTTTATATGATTCAGATAGAGACGTTTCTTATAAGACATTTACAAAGTCGCATTCATCTGATGGAAGTAGAGGTTCAGGTACATCACCCTTAGTGAATTCAACTCCTCAACCTCATCATTTATGAATAAAACAAAAAATAAATTATCATTTAATATTGATTTTAAAAAACTGCTTGAAGATTCTTCAAGTGAACAAATATTATAAACATTAAAGAATAGGGTTTGGGAGTTAAAGGTGTTGCTTATTTTCTGTATGCTCTCATTGTATTACAGACAAAGTTAGAAGTCCTAGCTACACTGCAATGTTAAGTTTAACAACTAAAAATTAAAAATGCTTATTTTGTATATTTCATTCATTTTAAATATTGATAGTTCAATGCAACGATTTAACAGGTGTTATAAAAAATATATTTATTTTGTATTTAATTTCACAAATTATGAAAAATACTTTTTTCAGTTCAATTATAGTATAATCTCAAACGCCAACAGATTACACGACACAGTATTTCAATAAAATATTTTTTTTTTTTTTGTATATTAATAAAATAATAATTATTAATTAATAAAGACTTTATATGTTTTTGAAAACTATCCTTATATACTTTTTTTGCATAATAATAATATTTTTTTGTTGTTGAGTATTTCACATTTTTTCATACTTATTTATTTGCATAGCTCCTATAATTTCCAATCCCTAATAATGCTCTTATAGTAAAGTTATATATATTATAATTTACATATTAAAATTTTAGATGATTCAGATAAAGATGTTTCTTATGATCCATTAACAAAGTTGCATTCATCTGATAGAAGTAGAGGTTCAGGTACATTACCTGTAGTGTAATAATTCATTTTATTAGATCATAAATTGGAATCTGTTGAAAAACAAGTTGCTGGATTACGTTACGGCCACAGATTATTGTTCGATATACTTGATTGAATTGAACACAAAATTGATACACCTAATAATGTGAATAGAACCACTTTAATATCTTCCGAAAATCAATCTTCGATAAACCAATCATTCATTAAAACACCTATCAATACAGAGGATGAATTAGAAGCAGTGGAAGCAAAATTGATTGACCACGAACAAAACCATGAATTTAGGTCTCAATTAGTAAGTGATATTTTTTATTTGAATAGCGGAAACCATAATAGCGCGGGCACACGGGGTAGTATAACATACTTTTTTTAGCAGGTTAATTATGTTGTTATATTAGGTTAGGTGTGTGTGTGTGTGTGTGTGTGTGTGTGTTATTTTAACTACCCTGCCAGAAATGTCTGTGCAAGCTTATTATTATAGTGAAAACCATGTATCTACTAATAGGTTTTTAGTCTTTGATTCATAGCCACTCTAAATTTGAAAGAAATGTTATAATAGTTTCATCCAATGACTTAGAAATACACACAGTATTGTAACTCTATTTTAAGAAATAAAAAATATTTATTTCTTGTGTTATAATTTCTATTTGTTTTTCAGATTCATGAAATTAAGTGGTCAATGGGAAATGACATAAGACATTCAATTAAACGGATATTTGAAAAAATGTTTAATGATGAACTTTTATGCAAATATTCATTTCATGGCATTAGGAATATTAGGAATTATTAATTATTAGGAACATCTTTTTCCTCATTAAATGTCTGTTCCACTATTTTTGGTAAGATATTGTATTAAATATAACAGTCATAACTTATTTTCTATCATGATATTATCATGACTTTAATTACAATTATGTATTAAAATATAATTGTATTGTTGTATTTAATAAAATTGTATTTTATTAAAATCATCAAATTTAATATAAAGGGACATGTGTGCCATAACCATTCATCATTACTCCTATCATATAGATCATATTAATTTTGACAAGTATAAACATGTGATTAAATATTAGCTTAAACAATAATATATCAAAATAAATCTATCAACTGTAGCTTACTGTATTAATTATATTAAGTAGTACCATTGAGTTTTTTGTATCATTAGCATGTTGACTGCCATGCGGCAGCCGGCGGTCGCATCGCTATCTTTCCTACAAGGCCACGTTCTATTTTCGATGTTATTCCATAAATGTACATTGGCATATTTATAGAACAAATAATCGGAAAAAAATAATTCCGATATCCTTATCTTTGTTATGTCGTTCTGCGTAAGAATATGATATTTAAAGTGTATGGTAGCCGGCGGTCGCATGACGTTGTCATTATAATATAATTAGTCAGTTGCCATATGGCCGCCGGCAGTCGTACATAATAATATTTCGTGTGATATTTTATTGTAGTTTTTTATTTTTAATTATGGCGTCACGTCCAAAGAGACTTAAAGTAAATGACGATACGGTACGTCAATTATTAGATACTGATGATAGTGGAAGTTCATTTAGTGATTTCGATGACACAGATGAAGACGAAACTTACAACCCAATTATAACTTCTGATTCAGATGAACAAAGTGAAACCAGCGATACCGAACATTCACAAGACACAATATTACCAGTTTCAAATCCTGGTGTTCAAATTTGGTCCAATGTAACAGGTAATAATCAAAAACATCTAGTTTTTAATGGTTTTCCGGGATTAAAAATTAATATATCAGCTAATGCCACTGTTTGGGACTGTTTTAATTTATTTTTCACTGATGACATTATTGAACTTATTGTTATTGAAACGAACAGAAACGCGGAACAGTTTTTATCAAGTAATAGAATTTCCAAGTCTAGCAGATTTAAAAAATGGGTTCCTACAGATTCAAAAGAGATTAAATTGTTTTCGGGTTTATTAATATGGATGGGACTCGTTGACATGCCAAATTTAGGTAGTTACTGGAGCACCAAACATAGATATAAAAACTATGTGGCACAAAAAACAATGTCTAGAAATCGCTTCGAATTACTTCTAAGATTTTGGCACTTTTCAGACAATAAAAAAGCACCTGAAGGTGATCGTATTTATAAAATACGTAATATAATTGATAAAATTGTAAACCGTTTTCAAAATGTAATGGAACCAGGTGAGGTATTGGCCGTCGATGAGACAATGGTACCTTTTCGTGGTAGATTATTATTTAGACAATATATACCGGGAAAAGCCCATAAGTACGGTGTAAAATTGTTTGGGTAGAACACGATTGAGAACGGTCCTTATCGGCCGTACCTTTTTTAATAGCACGATTGAGAACGTTCTTACCTGTCACTTTTATGCAACGTTGCCACATTAATTAAAAATAAAAATACAATATACAATATATATAAGATATCCATTTTTTAAGATTAAAAGTAAAAAAAATTATATTTATATACAACATATTTGTCAGCTTAAGATAAAAATTTAAAAAATTTAAATTTATTTACAATATATTTATATATTTTATTTGTCAGCTTAGGATTAATAATTTAAAAAATCAATATTTTTTTCCTAAGTACTTATTTCCGGTTAATTGTAAATACCTTATAATGTCCTTATTTTGTTCAAACTCTTTATATAAATTAATTGTTGAAACAATACGATTATAATCTTTGCTGGCCATGGTTTTTGTAATATTATTTTCAATGGAGTTGATTATTGCCACGGTTTGCAAGAATTGTCGTACATTTTATACTTACAAAACAACGTTTCATAACACCAAAAAAAGATGCATTTGCATCAAAATCCAATAAATGGCAACGTCGCTAGAAAAATCGTTCTCAATCGTTTGATTTTAAGGTACAAAATATTGTTTCTTTGATCTGCCGACATCGTTCTCAATCGTGTTGCTAAAAAGGTAAAACGTTCTCAATCGTACAACACCGAATTGTTTAAACTTTGCGGAACAAATGGTTATACTTATAACGTTCAAGTTTATGGAGGAAAGAGTCAAGTGGATGGAAAGGGATTGGGTTGTAGAGTTGTTCTAGATCTAAGTAGAAGATATTTAAACATGGGACGTACAATGGTCACGGATAATTTTTACACTTCAATTACACTTGCAAACGAACTTTTAAATTATGATACACACCTAGTTGGAACTCTGCGATCAAATAGAGTAAAATTACCTGAAATAACAAAAAAAAAGTTAAGTCCCGGAGAAATAATCGGAAAGGAAAATTCAGACGGTATTATTGTTGCGAAATGGCGTGATAAAAGGGATGTAACTATGTTGTCAACAAAACATAATATTGATATGATTGACACAGGAAAAAATAACAAAAAAAAAGAATCGATAGTTAAGCCTAAGATAATTGTCGACTACAACTCCGGAAAAGCGGGAATTGATCTATCGGATCAACTGTCTAGCTATAGTACAGCTGTTCGTAAGTCTATACGTTGGTACCATAAGGTGGCGACAGAAATACTGTTTGGAACTGCTGTGGTAAATGCTTTAATAGTTTACAATACAATTAATTCTGATAAAAAAATTAAGATAACACAATTTAGAGAAACATTAGTTGATACAATACTCGGATTAGACAATCAAGGGCCACAAGAAGTTCAACAAGCAAGAGTTAACAGCACACACATATTCCAAGAAACAACAGAAAAATGTGGTAGAAACAGAAAAATCAGAAAGAGATGTTTCCACTGCTATCAAAGTAGAACAGTAATAGTTGGATCGAAACAGGCATCGAAGGAAGTAAAAAAGATCACTACATTCTGCGCACCATGTAAATCTTATACATGTATAAGTTGTTTTAATCTGCATCACACAAACTAAGGATTTTAATTATTTTTTACATATATTATTTATAAATACGTCTCGATAATTATGTTTTGTATTAAATTTATAATTTGTATTATGTTTATATTTAAGAATTGAAATTGGAAACATATTATTTGAACAAAAAAAGTGATTGAATTTTTTTTTATATGCTTATTGTAGTGATATTTTACGTATAATAATAAATGTATAAAAAATAATCGGTTTGCGGCGAATAATATATCATTTTACGCGAAATTTTCTCCTCTACGCCATCATTTAAACATTATCTTCATAACTTTGACGCCACAAAAAATATTCCCCTTTACAAATAAGTGTGTTTATGGCAGCCCGCGGTCATATGGCGTATACATAATACAAAGGTGCGACCGCCGGCGTCCGTAAAAATACTGTTGTATGCTAGTAGTCTGCGGACGCCGGCGGCCGCATGGCAGTCAACGTGTTAAAATTTTTTTTAAAAATCAACCATTTGACTTAAATCAATTTTTCTCCAAATAAGATTTACAAATTGGCTATATTGAATATGTTTTGGACATTTTTTTAATCAATTTTTAAGTTTTTTATTTTCAGTATTAATATAAATAAAAAATAAAAAATGTAGTGCAAGTGTCTATGAGTTATATTTAAAAAAATTGTTTTTTTTTTTTTCAATATTGATTAGAATAAAAGTAATTTCATTTGTCAGAATTTCAGGACACTCGGTATATATCTACCTACTAGACAGCATTATTTTCAGCATTTGTTATGATTGCAGCGTTTTTTCTTTTTACTACAAATGGCTGTTGAGCCAAATACTTTTGAATACAATCTTGTATTTCTTTAAGCTGGACATTTTTAAATTTAGTTTCACTACGGATTGCTTCTATAAAATAATAAAATAATTTAATAACAGTAAAAGCAATTATACAAGTATATAAGTACTACACTATCTAGTTACTTAAGTAATGGAAATAATTAATAAGTTGTTTATTACAAAATATATATTCTTCAATAGCAGTAGTATGATGTATATTGTATACCTATATATATATTTATTTATGTATTAATATCAATAATATTCTCGTTAAGTCGTAAATTACGATATAGTTTATATTATAAAATATTTTTTGAAATTATATTTCTAAAATAAACTAGATTGTAATTAATGAGAATATTGTTGATATTTAAAAATATTGTTAAAAATCATACATTTGTCTTAAATACATTTTTTACTATATAAATTTTGATCAAAATAAGATCTACAACTTGGATATATTAAATTGAATGTTTTGGAAATTTTTTTAAACAATTTTAAGTTTTTTATTTTCATTTAAAAAATTAAATAAAAAAAAGTAGTGAAAGTTTCTATGAATTATAATTTTTTTTTTTTTTTTTTAATATTGGAACAAAATTTATTATTAATTTGTGAGAATGTCAGATCTTCGTGGGACACCCTGTATAAGTCTCCTATCATATTTTTTCCTTAATGTATATATATTTTTATTAAAGAGTTTAAAAAATATATTTTAATATGTATTACAAGTTTATAATAATATAATTATAACACATATGACGTGTTTAAGAACAGAATACAATTTTTTTTCTTTGTATTATATGATAAATTTAACATAATATAATATATTTTGATACATATTATATTCAAATACTATGAAGAATGAAGATACTATATTTATTTATTTTATAATCTAATAAAACTATCATTTATTTATTTTAAATATTTAATTATTATTGTTACTTAATTCTACAGTAATAGCATTATATGGCACCTATTTCTATTGTTTTGTACAATTGGGTAAATCTGAAGAATATATTTTTCCATTTTTCTAGTGTTGATATATAGTGGTAGAAGCCAGTAAGTATCAAATTTAATAGTGTATCATAACAAAAAATGTTTGTAATGATTGAAACTTTTTATAAATGAATCAGTGAATAATGCAGTTCAGATGTGATAACTGATAATGAATATTAGATGCACATTGAATACAAAATTTAAAATATCAATCCAATATATGGTCAATTATTAATTTTAATTATTATGAATATGTTATGAAGCAATGCTATTATAATAATTTGTGAATGTTAAACATTATTCAATCAATATTCATCCAAGATTATTTTCAATAAAAGTTTGATATTGGTACAAAATATTAATGCATGATTTTAAATTCAATATTAAATACAAAATATAAGGTGGCCAAATAAAATTGCTGGTATATTGCATGGAATGAAATATGAATGCATGAAAATGTACATTCAACTTGCATACAATATCCATTCAATTCCATCATTCAAATAAATTGTCTTTACAATATTGAAACAATATTTTTTTGCTATCTGGGTGCAGATTAACCCATATGTTTAAAATATAAATTCCCGCTTAAATGATATTCTCATGCACAATATTGTAAAACTTACTAAATAATTTTAACATTTAAAAACCTAATGAATAATAGATTCAAAATTTCAAAATAATAATCATGATTTTTTTAATATTTATTATTTTATTATAAAATCCTTAGAGCCTAGGCAATTTATTAAATTCAATAACATTATTATTTATTACTCTTAAGATAAATTATTATCATACTGTTTTATCATTTATTTTTGTTTCCATTTCTTTACGAACTATGTATTGAAATTTAATCTGTATCACTGTACTCTATATTTTGTAAATAATATGTAATTGGGTTATTTAACCCATTTGATAAATAAAATAAAATTATACCATACCTACTTAAAACTCAGAATAGGGAAATCCTGCCTCCCAAAAAATGGTCATATATTGTATACTTTTAAATTACGGCCTGTGTACATTTGTACATTTAAAACAGGTATTTAAATAATTTTAAATTTTAAATAAAGATAAACGCTAAACTTTTATAACGTTTTAAATGAATAAAGATAAACGCAAAAATTGTATAACTACGTTTTAATTCCGAATAACAATAAACACAAAAGTTGAATGACGTTTAAATTTCAAATAACGATAAACTCAAAATTGGTATAACATTTTGATTATAAATAACGTAAAACAAATTTTTTTTTTTAAATGCAATCCCAGGGCCGCCACTTTAGGTATATTATGTTTAATTAATTTATTTATTTTAATTAATTAATGAATTAATTTTTTTTTAGTTGCTTTTGATACGGAAGATGACACACAATTCGACTTTGAAATAACTAATACAAAATATCAATGGAAATATCATGGAAATCAAATTATTCAAAATCGTACATCACACACACACATCTGCGCGTAGGTTTATAATCATCAAAATTTTAACTTTATATACATTAATAGTTTATACAGGAAAATAACCCCTTAACGGGCAACTTTTCCCACCTCGGGTACACGTATTGCCACGTCAAAAGGTTAAAACATCGTTTTATTAAATGCAAAACATATATTACATACAAATCCAGCAGTCCTTGGGTCACCAGACATTTATCACCATTCGAGATCCATTTTCAATATGCTACTTAATTTATTGACAATTTCTCCATCGTTTATATGGCCATTATTGTCGAACTGTAAGTCGTACGGTTGAAGATTGGGCGTCCAATTATGTGGTTTATAAAACAAGTGTGGTAAATCATATTTATAACATACGTTATAAGCGTCATCTGTCAAGAATTTTCGAAACTTGTCATTGAAAATCTGCTCCTTCCAATACCATTTACTGACTATGTTTGTTTTATTTAATTTCAATTTGTTGTTCCATCGTCGATGACCATCGTCCAATTGACCGTTATAGTATAAATTCGAATATTCGTTTCGCAAATCGAGTTCCAATTCAAAAATACTGTTTTTCGCAATATTAAAAAGATCACAATCGTGTTCTTTTAAATAGTAACTTAGGTATTCGACGTATTCGTCTTGACGTTTCAGTAAATGGTAAAATCTATGACGAAGTTTTCGTTTTTTTTCACAATCCCGACACAACCAACACAACGTACACATGTTTCGACGTATGAACCGGACGGGTAATCTGTGCAATCGCCTAAATATTAAATACGTTATAATATATACACTATTCAGAATTAAATATAAGATAAATCCCGGTTCGACTATGTAAACGGTTTTTTTACGAATTGTCAACGTAAACGTTGTCTTTTAACAGCACGCGTTGTACATTTTTTAGGTTTTTTACGAAACTGGCGTGAGCGATCAATTTATTAGTTTAAATGTGGATTTTTTATATACTGATAAGAATTGTATTACGGCGCGCTCTATCGTAATTAATTGTAAAATAAACTGATGCAGTGATGCGTTTGATAGTTTGAAAGTTTGATTTGATTATTGTTTTGTTAGTTTTGTTCTATGGTTTGATATTTGAATATTTTTTTATACCTACCTATTACCTACCAATTCGTGATTTCACGATAAATAAAATACATATACAATATACATTATACATTTATACGTTATGTCTTTGTAAATATTAATAAATAATAGGTGCCTTAATAATGTTTTACATTTATAAAAAAACGTAATATAATTAATGTGTAGGTAACACAATAGTTCTGTACACGTAGGTGAGGTCAACCCTCAATGATTGGGATTATTAAAAAACCAAAGATTAAATTGTAATTATTGTAAAATTAACATGAATAACTAAATAAGTACATCTTGCCATCTTACATCTATAAAAGGTAGGAATTTACATTAATATTATAAATATTTTATATATAAATCAGTTAAACATTAATAATAGGCACCACAGTAAGATAAATAAAATTGTGATAATCTTAAAATACCAATTGTTTTTTTCATCTAGTAACAATTTAAAAATTCATATTATTAAATAAATACCTACAGTTACCTATATCTATGTTCATTCTTAACTTTTTACTAGTTTAGGCAGCTTCTTTTTTGTTTTATTTTGTTTCTTATCCAATTGATTTTTTATATAGCTATATTGCCTTATGCGCATTATTATGAAACTACTACAAATGTCTGTTAGTATTTCAGTTTGATGTTCTGTGCATGGAAATGTTAGATTTGAATATTTATTGAAAAAATCATCTAATGTTTCTTCAAATACATTATTGGAGTTGGCATGTAATATAAAGCATGATTCTAAGTTTTTAAGCATTTGAAATAAATTATTATTTGGATGAGTTAAATACCCTCTAGATTTTAAATTAACCAGTTGAGCTTCGGCTGAGGTATTTTCATTAAAATTTTTTAACCCATGTAAACAGAAATCACATTTTGTTTTTTTGTAAGTTTTTTTGCTATGTATCTGTAATACAAAGTAAAACTGATAATTTAATGTTATTATAAATGAAATAAATTGTCATACCCAGACAAAAAATAAACTGTGCAATCAAAAACTGACGAATGAGATGAGCTTATTTCCTCTGGTGAGATAATGTCTTCTAACTCAAAATTACCTTCTTCAATAATATTATTGATTTTGTTTTCTCTAATTGATGAGTTAAATGGATCTTTTAAAATTTCTTTAAAATCTGATATAGTTATTACTGGTTGATCTTCTAAATTGAAAATATTATTTCAGTGAATGCAAAATATAATATCCAACAAACTAAATACCTTCAAATATTGTGCAATTTCCAGATTTTGGTGGCTTAACTAGAGAATGTACCGATAGCATCCTGTACAACTGGAGAAATGTGGGAGTTGTCGGGTGATCATTAGGACCAGCGACCTGCCTTATTATCTCAAAAAATTTCTATGTATACAATAAAATATAAATAAGTTGTAATATTGATCATAGTATGTATTGTTTCTATAATATTTAATTTTGACATAAAGTTATGAAAATACTAAAATAGTAGTATTACTTCTAAACAATCTTGGTTTAATTTAGCAGTAACTACATAAATGAATCCATAATCATTTAGCAAATCATTTACTAAATCTATTGTGGATTGTATTGTAATTTAAAGACCGTCTGCAGTTGTTCTGGTTAAAAATTCACTTTCATGAATAAGATTTTTTTTTAAATTTGATTCCCATTCTTTAATCCATAATAAACCTTGTTTCAAAACCTATATCAAAAAAAAAATTGCATTTGATCATTATTTATTTTGATTAATGAATAACACATTAAAATATTTCAACTGGATGTTTTTTCTTTTTTTTAAAATTATTATAATAAAATCTATAAATTACTTTCACATGTACCTAGGTTAGTAATTAATAATTTATTTAAATGAAACGAAGTAATACTATAAACTATATATTATAAACAAATTAGTTTAATTAAATGTCACATGATCTAATATAAAACACAAACATGCAAAACATACACACAGATATGAACATATAAGAAACCTCTATATCGTTACTATTCTTCTTTATTCCTTCAGCAGGAAACTTGCGATTAAGAGCATCAAAAATGTTATTCATCATAACCGTAAAATTAACTGTTTCTTCAGAATCTTCAAAACCTTTAAAGTTTTTGCTTTTATAAAATTTGATATCTACTGCCATAGATGTGCTAAACACCTATTAATAATAATAAAAATAATATATTTTTTAATGATTAATTGTGCATTTGTAATGAATGTTTTTATTCACTAATTAATGTATTGCTTATTTTTATAAAGATCAATCATACAGACATACAGACAAACAAATCAACTTTAAACTTTATAATAAATATAGGCTTACTTGTACTGCTAGTTTGACTCGCATCTTTGACAGGTTATTTAATTCAAAATGGTGCTTACTTATTTTTGGACAAACTTAAGTCAGTGAGTGTTCTTCATTCTTATAAACATTATAATAATGCTCCCATTTGATACATGATTTTTCAGGATGAAACTACAATTATACAAAAAAAAGTATAATAATATTAATAATGTCAGTAATAATTAATACTTAATAGTATATAATTTTTAAATGTATTACCCTGAGTTGCTTTTTCTCATACAAACAATTTCGGACGGTTTTCATAAGATGAGGTGCATCCGAAAACACATATATCTTGCGTTTATTAACAAATGGATTATTAAAGTAATTTTTAAAATTGTCTTCATTTGCACTTACTCCCAATAATTTTAATATGTTGCATTGGTAGTAACCCCATCACCTGTTAAGCCAACCACCTTTCCACCAGCTTTCTCTAATAATAGTATCGCTTTAACTATTAGTTTTGTAAGGTCAGCTCCTATAAATATAATATCCAATTAAATTAATAATAAAAATGTAATAATTGTAATAACACACATATTACTAATTTAAAATTTATTTAACAGCCAAGTACCTTTTACTGAACCTTTGGAAGCAAATACAGCTATTGGCTGAGTAAAATTATCAGCCAAGCTTTGCCACATGAGGACCAAAGCATGATTTGCTTTTTCAGAGCTATTTATTTTAGTTGGTATTTCATCACCATAGTCTTGTAGTCCAACATAAGTCAAACTTCGGCTATTTACACTTCTACTCTCTCGTAAAAAATTTCATCATATATGAGGCAACCTAGTTTTTGATTTTCAGATTTAGAACTAAATTTTTTTTCCAAAAGTTTAAAAAAATTGAGATCGAAACCACAACCAATTTTTATTGTTAGAAGATTTCTTCTAATAGTATTTAAGCTAGGCAAAGGGAGTTAATTTTGATCCCTTAAAAACCTATACCCACTTGGTGATCTATTAAAAATAACACAAAAACTACTTTAATATAAAATAAATTATACTACAAATTAAATTTATGACATACCTAATTTGAAAAAGTAGGCACATGAGCATCCAATTTTCATAATATTTCCTATTCTTTGGATTTTTTAAACTTGCTGCAGCAAATATCTCTAGAATCAATTCTGATTGACATTTAGGTATAGCAGAACTTTCTAATATCTGAGAAATCTTTGAATCACTGAGCTCTTTCATTTTATTTTTACAATCATTTAAACTGCTTTGTAACTTATTAATTTTTATATTTGCCCTTGAAAAATTCTTGAAAATGGCTTTTTTAGTTTTCCGTAGATTTGTTATTATTCGTTTCTTATTTGGAGAAAAGTTAGGTCTTAAACTTTTCCCATTTGACATTCTATATTTTTTCTTTCTGATACTGTCCATTAACCGTTGACACCATACGCAATATTTACTATACAATATTATCATTTATTTTTATATTTTTTAAATCAATTATTAAAAACCAATAAATACAATTCATAAATTACCTGTCTTTTTCAGCCAACATTTTTAAGCATTTTGTATTGTGGTATTGACCACAGGTTCGTATACAATCTTTTCCAACATATGAAGTTGTAATATGAGTGTATTCATTTGAAACCATTACTCCATTGCAAATATTAATTTTATCAAATATATTTAAAACATTTTCCAACTCTTCTTTACTTTTGGGAGTATAATTAGAAGGAAACCCAATATCTGAGGTTAATATTTATTTGCCATTTATATGTAGAGAAATTGTGGAATCTATGAATACAAAATAAATAATTAAACTATTATAAATTATTTAATAATACAATATCTATACTAGAAAATCTCTAAAAAGTAGTAGGACATTTGGAATTGTATTCAACCCTATCTTTTACTTAAAAAAATTAAAATATATAACTTAATTGAATGTAAAAACTATTGTATACAATTTAATGTATGAAATGTACCTAATAATAACAATAATTATAAATGAAGTTGATGCTCAGATAATAAAACTAAATATATTTGCTTACCCTCAGTTATAACAAGTTGTTTTTCGACATATCTATAATAATCTGATTTAAATGAACCCATTTTATAAAAAGAAATAACTTGTTTGCTGGGTCCTGAATAATTTTGAACATCTATATCATTAAGCCACTTCATTGGGACATTTAAACTTAATAATTGATTAAAAACAATATCAAATAAAGTTTAATCTACATTCAATTCAAGCTGTAAAAAAATATGTGTTTCAAGTTTTCAATTATGTTTTTATTATATAATAAAAAAATATAGGTAGATATTTACTTTTATTTTTTTCTGCACTGGATAAATAATTTCTTCAGATGAATTATTTAAAATGTTATCACTTATAGAAATTGAACTATAAGTATGATCATGCTCTATTGTTGGTATGCTATTACTCGGTATAAATGGTACAGCTCCTTTTTTAAGTCTAGGTTTTTTTAAACATATCTAGAAGGAATATGTATTATAATGTATCAAATAAATCATAGGTGTATATTATATTAAAATAGTTATTATTTATACCTGAATAATGGACAGTTTTATATTGTACATAAATAATAATACATTAGTTAAATTGTGTTGTATTTAATTATATTTAGTTGTTTAATTATATTTTATATAGGTACTTACACTGTACTTTGACACTCCTTGTCCCGATACCCATTGATCAATATAATGTCATATTTTTTTAAATGTGATCCACAAACTCTAAAATGGCTTTCTAAATTCATTCCAAGACTTTTTTTCCCATTCTTTGAGCAAGACATCATCTTTTGGAACAGCAAAAGATGATTTGTGGTGATTCACACAATTTGACACACAACACTTAATTTTATTAATTATTGTTTTCTATTTGTTTATAAAATAAACTAATAGAAAAATAGGTTAATTTACACACAAGTGAAATAAAATATCTATTCTTAAATAACTCTACAAAAATACAAAATGTTGTTTTCAATGTTTTCATTCGGCGGTAAAAAATGATATCTTTAAACGCCGTTATAATATAATGAGCGCTAGTAGTTTATTCTTATCAACAGTTTATCTAGGACACATCGGGAACCACATTAAATGACGAACCGTTCTTCGCAGGAAAAATTTTTCGTATGATCCATTTCCTTATCACACTTATACCATGGTAATGACCTTGGTTAGTATTTAAAACCCATAGACCTAATAACTATGGACCGCGCATAGAGAGAGAAATCATATGTGGATATTAAGCAAAAGAGACAGAGCTAGCCGTTGGAAATCATGGAAAAAAATCTTTTTATTCCATGATAAATTTTGTTATCAATGTTATCATATCTTTATTATCTATAACTGACAACCGGCGTTTTAAAAATTTAAATCTTTAAACTTTGAAGCTTGAACTGACTTTTGAATATTTCTTAAAGGTTCACCTCTAACTTTGAATTGTACATTTTAACAGTTATTTTAAGCACTGTTTTATACAAAAACCATGGTGCAATATTGCAATGTAAAAGGCTGTAATACAATATCAGGACAAGGAATTAAGATGCACAAGTATTTTTAATTTTTTTTATTAAATCTTTAAATGTTGTAGCGTCCCAGCATACAGGAGGACAAACGACTGGTGTTGAGGTAGATGGATTGGGTGTAATAAGTATAACAACTTAATTTGTGATTAATTTATTAGATATTTATTTGATTACTATGTAAATGAAACACTTTTACTGCACAAAATGATTTGGTTGTAAAATATTCTAAGTCCGAATAATTAAATTGGACTGGTGTCTGGCGTGAAGGTGCTTGTTCTGACTCTGGTGGCTCACGTCTGAATTGGGTCTAATCGGGGCTCTCCTATATAGTCCAGATAGTCCTACTCTCTGCATTTCCTCTCCTATCGATAAGATACGTATGTGTCCATGGCCGAGTCGTGCAAAAGCGTACGCGTGTATTATTTTAATATCGCAGCTTCCCACGCCCATGCGACCGGTCGGTCCACATCCTGGTTATTCGCGATACGTAATCTCCATAACCCGACGACATTAATCATATCTCTATATACGCCTGCCAAGACTACGATTTCATATTTAATATTTTGTATATTTAATTCCAATTATGGTAATATTTTGGAAAGGCTAGAAGTTTGGCCTTCGATATAACTATTGAGGTCCTACACAATATAATTGGTTGGCGAATTCATACGCCCCAGGGTCACTTATACATATCTATGTGTAATGTGTATATGCGTGTTTAGATGTCTCAGCGGGACGTCAGTACATAGCACCTCCCCCCTAAAAAAAAGGTTTCTGTCCTCAAGACAGAAATCTTTAAATAGTATCTGTAACAGTTATTTTACATTTTTACATTTACAAGCTTTAGCTTGTGTACAAATTCAAATGTTATATGTTTTACAAGTTCTTACAATTTCGTAATTTTACATGCAATGATTATAATGTATAAATATATCTATATGCTTATCGCATTTACAATAATTAGATTACAATAATAATAATGTTTTATATAATATGATATATTTTTGGTTAATAGTTATATTAGTAATATATTTTTTTTTTTTTTTTGTTTGTACTTATATAATAATAAAGATTGTGTTAGTAGTACATGTATATTCCATTAATTGTTTATTTATTTGATTAACATAATTGTCCTATAATAATATTTTCCCATAACCATAGTTTACATTATTTTTTTTTTTCATTTTTTTTTTTATAACAATATTAATAAAGTTCCTCTAACTAACTTATCCCTTTAATTTAATTCCCTTAACCATACATTCTATACGTTCTAAGTGTATATATATATATTCTAGTTTATAGGTACTATCCGGTTTTTCCGGTGTTCTTTATCTATTCCAACCTATGGACATATCCGTTACGACTCTTTTGCATAGGTCTCAAGTCGTAGCGGTCCATCCATAGTTTTCTATTCTCTACCTATAGTTATCTAAAATGTTTAATTAAATTATCATACCCCATTTTTCTTATTACGTGGTCAAATATACATTTTGTAAATTGTACATCAGTCCGAGGATCATGGGCATGTGTTATATTATGCATCTTTTTACAAACTACATCATGTGTTTCTTGGAGGTTCAGAAATCTCCCTTATTTTATCTAACTTTTTATTATTATTCCATTTCTTCGCTTATTTAATACATATATCTATACCTAATTTCACTAATTGCGTACTACTATATTATTACTTATGTCTACCACTTTTTCTTTATACAATATTTAACTATCTATTATTTTTTTTTTTATTTCCTTTATACCATGGTCTCATGGTATTTCTTTACATCGTTCTTATGCACGGTGACCTGCTGTCTACCTCGCGCTATTACCACGTTTTCACTATCTAGTATTTCTAGAATTTCATATGGTCCTTTCCATAACGCGCTCAATTTATTCTTTTGGGTTTTATCTTTAAGTAATATTAGATCTTTTATCTTTAAGTCCTCACTGTGAACCTTTTTATCATAATGATTTTTAGATTTTATTTTCTTTTGTATTAATCTTTCTCTCGCGATTTTATGCGACTCTTGCATTTTCTGTTTTAGATCGAATACATAATCGTCATAATTATACCTAGGTTCTGGATTACATTTTAATTTTACTGGTATATCTAAATCTCTTCCATATAACAACGCCTACGGTTGGTAATTAGTTGCGGTGTGTTCTGTCGAGTTATATACGAATAGTGCGTAAGGCAGTAACTGATCCCAATTATTTAAATCTTTATCTACGTAATGTCTTAGATATTCGGCTAAAGTTCTATGTGACCTTTCTAAACTACCGTTGGTTTGTGGATGATAAGGACTTGTATTTATTTTGTTAATCTTTAGTAATTTACATACTTCGGAAAAGATTTTGCTAAGAAAATCAGTGCCCTGATCTGTTAAAATCGTTTGAGGTATTCCATGCACGCATACGAACTTAGTAACAAATTCTTTCGCTACCGTATTCGCCGTGTGGTCATGTAACGGGACTCCCAACGAATATTTTGTCAAATCGTCTTGAAAAGTAAGTATGTACTTGAAACCTGACTCAGTTTCTATTAATGGTCCTACAATGTCCATAAATAATTTTTCGAATGGTTTAGAACTTGTCGTAGTGATTACCATGGGACTTCTATGATGTTTGTTAGTAGTTTTATTCGCTTGACATGAAGCACAACCTTTTATGTAATCTTTTACCTCCTGTTTTAAATTCGGCCAGTTAAATTGCCGTTTAATTTTTTTATATGTTCTATGTATTCCTGCGTGACCTCCTAGTAAAGAATCGTGAAATTGTTTAAAAATAACTAATTTTTCCTCCTTACTGTATTCTAATTTAGTACAGATTATTATCTCGATGTTTGTGTTACGAAATACATATCGTATCATAGATCGAACTTTTGCCCAATCTAAACCGTCTTTCCGCCCTAACTGGTTCATAGCTAACTTAGTTAATGAATGTTTTTCGCAGAAATATTTTAAATTCAATAATGCGAGATACATGTTTTCATACGTCGCTAATTGCTTTTGTTTACTTTTCGTTATCAAAAATATTATATATCTATCGTCCGTTTTAAATTTTACAACGCCCCCGATATCCTTATTCGATTTTAGTGTTTTATCCTTTCCGAATCTTTGTTTTAGTTCGTAATTTATTCCTGACCTAAAATTATAATACTTTTCTATTTCTGACACTATATTGTATTCATTCGGTGACTCTATTAGTTCACCGTGTACCTCTTTCACGTTTCTATTGGTTATTATCATAGTTTCCGATTTTTCAAGAAAGTTTGCGTAACTTTCATCTTTTATTTCTTTAATATTATACATCCGACTTAACGCGTCTACATTCGCGTTTTGTACACCTGGTTTATACCTAATTTCATATGTATATTGTTCCAATTCGATTCTCCACCTTGCTAATTTAGATAAAGGATCTTTTAAGTTAAACAACCAAGATAATGGTCGATGATCTGTAAGAATCGTGAACTTTCTACCGTAGAGATATGGTCTGAAATGTTTAACCCCAAATATAATTGCTAAACATTCTAATTCCGTTTTTGAATAATTCGCTTCCGACTGACTCAACGTCCTAGACGCGTATGAGATAGGTAGATCGCTCCCTATCTTTCCTTGTGATAATATTGCTCCTAGCGCTTTCCCACTCGCGTCGGTCGTAAGTATAAATTCTTTCGTAAAATCTGGGTATTGCAAAATTGGTTCTGAACAAAGGAATGTTTTTAATTTATCAAACGCTTGTTGACAATCATCGTCCCAATCGAACTTTACATCTTTCTTTAACAACCTAGTCATCGGTCTAGCTATCGAACTATAATTTTCTATAAACTTCCGGTAATATCCACTAAGTCCTAGAAAACTTTTTATTTGTTTTACATTCTTTGGTATTGGAAAATCTAGAACTGCAGTAACTTTCTTTGGGTCTGGTTTAATTCCATGTTCCGAAATTATATGTCCTAGGAACAGGCATTCTCGTTTTAGAAATTCACATTTGTCTGGTTCTATTTTTAGATTATGTATACGTAATCTTTCGAATACGCTAATTAATTTATTGTTATGGTCACTTAAGTTTTTCGCGTATATTATTATGTCATCTAAATAAACTAAACACTTTACTCCAATTAGTCCCGATAAAACGTTTGCCATCATACGTGCGAACGTACTGGGTGCTGACGCCAATCCCATCACTAATCGCTTAAAATGGTAATGACCTTGACCTGTTGAAAAGGCCGTAAGCTCTCTAGAATCTTTCGCTAAAGGTACCTGATGGTATCCCGCTCGAAGGTCGAGTAGAGTGAAAAGCTGACATTGACCTAGTTGGTCTAGAATCTCTGTGATATTCGGTAAAGGGTGGAATTCGTTTAAGGTAACATTATTTAATGCCCTGAAATCTATAACTACTCGAAACTTTTCCTTCCCTGACGCGTCTGCCTTCTTTTTCACTAATAAGAGTGGTGCGTTAAACGGACTCATACTCCGTTCTATGATATCGTTTTCTTCCATTTTCGCAAGTTCTGCCTCAATTATAGGTAACTGCGCATGCGGTAGCCTATATGGTTTTCGATGAACTGGGGCTTGGTCAACAGGTAATTTAATTACGTGTTCTGCCGCTGTTGTCATAGTTAAATAATCGTTCTCTAAATAAAATATGTCGGCATATTGCTCACAAATTTTTATTATCGTTTCGCGTTCTTCTGTATTTAAATGGTCACTCCTAATAAGACTTTTTATTTTATCTACGCGTGCCCTATCATGAACTATATTTTTTATTTCGTGATTATCTGTATCCACGTCATATTCATATGATATTTTATTAATCTGCGCTAATTTCACTTCCTGTGCTACTTCTGATATGTTTAATACACTAACTGTAATTTTGCCATTTTTAACCGTATTATATATATTTGCGCAATACACATCCTCTGATAATTGTTGTTTATTTATTAAAATATTTTTATTTTCCATATCGGGATCTGCAATCGGTATGCAAACCACCGTTTCCGTTCGCGGTTTTAATGTGAAACATATTTTATTTTCGTTAAAGTCATTTTTATCTTTTATTGTTAATGTACTATTTGCGATATCGATTATAGCGTTATTTTCTATCAGAAATTTCTGTCCTAGTATTCCGTCCTTATCGACCGGAAACTGTTTATCTACTACAAAAAAGTCAGTTTTAAATTCGTTTTTATCTATTATTAATGTAATTATTGTACGTCCAATTGTAGGAACTATTTTTTCGTTTATGCCTTTTAGATAAATTTTTTCATTTTCATTTATTATCGTGTTATTAGCTAATTTATTTATTTTTATTAAATTTAAATCGCTACCCGTGTCTAATAGTAATTGAACGTTTTCTGTATTAAAACTAGGTGATTGTAACATTATATGATTTTGAATTATAGCTGTTGAAATGCGTAAGCATCGCTCTGTGAGGGTTCTGAATCGATTATTTGATGTACCAATCTCACCCCACTCGAGGTTGGCATCTGAGCGTTTCCCGACGAATTTGCGTTATTCCTATCGTTTCGCTGTTTTGTGTAACAACTCGAAATTTCGTGTCCTCTTTTATTGCAATAGGTGCAACTCAGTGGTTCCACTACGTTATTATTACTATTGTTGTTTCTACGCGGATTGAAATTTGGAATTTGTTGTCTATTCATATTAATGTTTTGTCTCAGATTTTGACCTGCCTGCCTACAGTCTCGTGCGAAATGATTTGTGCCGCCACAGATATAACATCCTGCGTTATTTGGCGATATCCTGCTTTGATTATTATTACGCTGATTAAAATTGCTCTGGTTTTGTCTTCCGTTATTATATCCGTTCCGATTAAAATTTTTATCGAATGTATTATTATATACGTTATTATTAGTTCGCCTATTAGAATCGTTATACCCGTTGTTATAATTATTATATCTATTATTTCCGCGATTAAAATTTTGTTTGTTACTATTATTATCATTTCCTTGTTTCCTAAACTTATTTTCAAGTACATTTCCCCCGTTTAAATCTTGTCTTTCCAAGTTTTTCCGTAATTTTTCTACATCTAAATTAGCGTTATATTCGGTTTCTTCGTCTTTCGCTACCTGCATAGCATCCTCTAAAGTTTTTGGATCCCTAGCTTTTAGTGCAAGATTTAAATGTTTCGGTAACCCGTTAACAAAAATTATTAATGCTTGATTTTTAAGTTGACTTTTATAGATTTTGGCTTCGGCTTCATTTAATTTCTCTGTTGCAATTGTACATAATTTATAATAGATTTCTTCGATTCGACTCGCGTACTCCGCGACGCACTCGTTTTCTTTCATACGCGCAAAGTGTAACCCTAAAGTCAGTGTCCTCTCAGATGACTTATGTTCAAAAGCTCCCTTTAAAATTGACTTTATACTATTCCATGTACTAGTCTCGCGGTATTTACATGCTTCTAAAGCATTTCCGGCTAACTTCGAATTTATTACTTTAACTAACAAGTCTAATTTATCCTTATCTACTGCTTTTACAACAATATCACACGTATTAATAAATTCCGCGACATTATTCGCGCCCGTACATATCGGTATAAGGGACGTAGCTTTATCGAATTCCATTTCTAGTGTAGCGTTACTAACTTTTCTGGTTCGTTTTTCTGCGACTAATTCCGTGTGTACTACCCCCGGATCAGATCGAGTTCCTCCTCTTCTAGGTAAACTACTCGGTGTTTCAATTAAATCTACCCAAGCTATTCCCTTAGCTGTTCTTAAATACCTATCTTGGTCAGAATATTGTGGACTCGGGTATTCAATTGTTTTATTCAAATCGATTAACTCTTCGATTTTTACTATATTTGTTTCGGCAGCTACTACGCTAGCACCGCTTGCCTCTCCTACCTGTACGCCTATGTCCTTAGTACTATCGTTATTTATTTCCGTTAAATTCCCTGTCGGATTCTCTGACGTATCTCCCAAATTTTTATTCATCAATGTATATTTTATTCATTTAGTAAAATTATTTAAATAAAATTATTTATTTATTGTATGTACCTAAAATTTAAACACTTAAATTGTATTCTAATGTCGCTAACTATTCTATCACTATTTATTTAATAACCACTATTTATTATTAATTCTATAACTGTTCAAAATATTTATTTTGAAATTCTTAATTTAATTACCTACTAAAAGTAACTATAATATTTATTACCCAATACTCCAATATTCACTACGATTTATTTCTCACTAATTTATTTAATATAATGCTTATTCTAGGGCCCCTAAGCTACTCTATTATATATCTTTTCTCAATTACACTTTATTCAATTTTACTCTTTAGTATTTCTCTTTTAATTCAACTTATATATGTATGTGCGCACATTTATTTCAAATATTTATTCACTTATTTATTTCTTCTTTTTAAAACTCAATTATCCATTTATATCAATATTTCTCAAAATCACAAAAATTATGGTTTAACTACCATTTAATAAACTCTCAATTATTTTTTTAACTCAATATCTCTTTATTTCAATTCAATCTATTATATGACCTTGCATTATATGACATTACATTATAGGACATTACGCGCGTAATTCCAATTATATATATACTCTTTGTTATTTTCTCAATTATATTATATTCACTTTTATATCTCAAAATTATTCTCATTTATTTTCACTTATATTCATTTCATATTAATTTATACCACAAAATTATTCTCATATAACATTTATTTAAATTCACTTTATACTCATTTATTCTCTTTATAACACTTTTATCGGTACATATACCCTTTATATACTCCAAATTATCCTACACTTTTATACATTACCTACCATATTATTTCTTTAAGTAGATAACATATATATATTTCTCAAAATTTTCCTACACTTTTATACATTACCTACCATATTATTTCTTTAAGTAGATAATATATATATATACACCTTCACAATAACTTTTATACGATGGTCCTAACAGGTCCAAAGGAGACGTGACAGAGCCTTATAATTAAAATTCCTACATAAATAAGTACCCCAAAACTTAAATTACAACTCACAATACTGTCACTGCTTGAGTTGCTTCCATTGTTGCTCTTGTTGTTGTCCTGACTGCTCTAGCTGCTTGCTACGTAGATTCTCTTTTTCCCGGAGTTGCTGGAAGGTGATCAGTCCTCCAAACGTGACTCTTGGGTGAGTTGCCTCCGTGAAGTTGAAAACAAAAAATTTTCAGCTTCCCGTTGATGGAAAATCCTACCGACTGCGCCAAATTTGTAGCGTCCCAGCATACAGGAGGACAAACGACTGGTGTTGAGGTAGATGGATTGGGTGTAATAAGTATAACAACTTAATTTGTGATTAATTTATTAGATATTTATTTGATTACTATGTAAATGAAACACTTTTACTGCACAAAATGATTTGGTTGTAAAATATTCTAAGTCCGAATAATTAAATTGGACTGGTGTCTGGCGTGAAGGTGCTTGTTCTGACTCTGGTGGCTCACGTCTGAATTGGGTCTAATCGGGGCTCTCCTATATAGTCCAGATAGTCCTACTCTCTGCATTTCCTCTCCTATCGATAAGATACGTATGTGTCCATGGCCGAGTCGTGCAAAAGCGTACGCGTGTATTATTTTAATATCGCAGCTTCCCACGCCCATGCGACCGGTCGGTCCACATCCTGGTTATTCGCGATACGTAATCTCCATAACCCGACGACATTAATCATATCTCTATATACGCCTGCCAAGACTACGATTTCATATTTAATATTTTGTATATTTAATTCCAATTATGGTAATATTTTGGAAAGGCTAGAAGTTTGGCCTTCGATATAACTATTGAGGTCCTACACAATATAATTGGTTGGCGAATTCATACGCCCCAGGGTCACTTATACATATCTATGTGTAATGTGTATATGCGTGTTTAGATGTCTCAGCGGGACGTCAGTACATAGCAATGTAAAAACATTAAATATCAATAAAATGAATAATAAATAATAAATATTAGTATTTTATAAAAAATTATACATTTTTTAATCAAGATTACCAAAAAATGAAGATATTCGATCAAAATGGATTGCAGCAATTAGTCATCATGACTTAAAATTTAAGATACTTAAATCATTTTCTGTTTGTGAGCTTCATTTTAGAAGTGAAGATTACCATATACCTTTTACTAGCATAAGTAATACAGTACAATTAAAAAAAGATGCAGTACCATCTATTTTTAATAAAAATGGTAATAATTAATAAAACTATTAATTTTAATAACAATTCTCAATTTTTCATTGCATTATTATAGATAGTTTGATATTATTGCCTTGTACTGATCCGTCAACATCTACCCTTAATATGGTTGAAGTCATTGATGATAATTTTTCATATAATGAAAATATACAAGGAAATGATCATAAACTTAGTACACCAAGTACTTCTCATGCTCAACCATCAGATCAGTGTATTGCGCATTATGATGTTTCAAAATCACCTAAAAATAATGATTTAATTGACAATGATGATTCATTTATAACTACACCAACTAGTTCAAAAAGGTAAACACATAACCATAATATACTCAGTTTTATACATTAAACAGGCAGGTAGTGAAACAATAAGTACAACTGTATGTGTTACTTTCTCACAGAAAAAGAAAAGTTTTTTGGGGAGATTTTAAAACTGTGGACGATATTGAAACTCCTAATAGTAGGTTAAAGTACTGGCATGCATCACAGAATGTTATTACAGAACAAAAAAAAACAATTACATCATTGCGCCAAATAAATGAAAAATTGTTGAAACAGGTGAAAACTCTAAATAATTTAATTGATCATCTAAAAAATGATAAAAAAATTATTTCTGACAATTGCTTTTCAGTTATTAAGGTTAGTAAAATATTAATTGATAATTAATCTATGTAAAATATTAATTTTGGTGTTGTTTATGTTTCATGTTTCGGAGTAATGGATTGGGATGTTAGGATTTCAATTATTATTCAGCAAATATAGCAAAATGGCAAAAATGTATGTTTACAATTATAACAAATATTGAACATTAGAAGAATGTAGTATACCAGTTGTGAATTATATTTGAATTAATTTTTTATTAAGACTGTGAATTATTAGATTGTTCCATTATTGCCTGTGAATTTTATTAATTATAATATATGATTTATTTTAAATTATATGCAGCTTACTTGTCTTAATTTCATTGTAATAGGAGAGTTTGCCTGTTGCTGAGAGTGAACTTGTTATGAAACAGCTTAATATGACATCCAATAGTAAAATTACACCAGAATTGCGTACATTTGCAGTGACTCTTCACTTTTATTCACCTGCAGCCTATAATTATGTTAGAGATTCATTCAACAAAACTTTGCCTCATCCCAGCACCATACGAAAGTGGTATACTACTGTTGATGGTACTCCTGGTTTTACTGATGAATGTTTGAAGGCGGTTGAAATTAAAGTTAAGGAAATGAAAGAAAAAATAAAAAATTAATTTGTGGACTAATTATAGATGAAATGTGTATTAGAGAAGATGTTCATTTTAATGGCTCTCGATTGCAAGGGTATATAAATTTTGGTCAAGGATCTGAAGACTCTGACAGTTTACCTATGGCTAAAGAGGCATTAGTGTTTTTAGTAGTAGCTCTAAACTCTAATTGGAAAGTTCCTGTTGGATATTTTTTGACAAATAGTTTAACTGCCCAAGAAAAAGCCAATTTAGTAACAACATGCCTACAAAATTTAAATGATGTTGGAGCCATTATAAAAACCCTGACATTTGATGGAGCAGCATCAAATATATCCATGGCAAAATACTTAGGCGTAGATTTAAGTAGTAATTTAGAACCAACATTTCAACACCCTTCAACGCTAGAAAATGTTCATATTTATTTAGATGCTGCTCATATGCTTAAATTAGTCCGGAACACTTTAGGAGACTGGCGTGTTCTGAAAAATCAAAGCAATGGTTTAATAAATTGGAAATTGTTCATAAATTTAGTTGATCTTCAAGAGAATGGTGGCTTACATTTGGCAACCAAAATAAGACGAAGACATGTTATGTACCACAAAGAGAAGATGAAGGTGAGCTTGGCCGCACAGACTTTTAGCGCAAGTGTAGCTGATGCACTAACATTCTGTGAAGCAAAAAAGTATCCTGGTTTTGAAAATAGTGGGCCAACAATAGAATTTTGTAAATATGTGAATAATATTTTCGATTTTTTAAATACCAGAAATTTTCTTGGGAAAGTCAAACATAAAAGACCTGTATATATTGAACAAGAAAATGAGATTAATGAATTTATTAATGATGCTATTAAATACATAGAATCTTTAAAAGATTTCAATAACACTCCAGTTATTGATTCAAGAAGAAAAACTGGATTTAGAGGTCTTATAGTTTGTTTAAAAAGCACTAGAAATTTATTTTATGATATAATTCAGACTAAACAACTTGATTTTATTCTTACTTATAAGATGTCACAGGACCACATTGAAATGTTATTCTCAGCAATTAGGTCCAGAGGTGGTTTTAATAACAACCCTTCAGCAGCACAATTTGAAGCGGCATACAAAAAACTGTTAATACACACTAATTTATCTGTTTCAAAGGAAGCAAATTGCACACCACAAGATTCAACTAATATTCTGTATGTATCAAGTGTCCTAAAAAAAAAACCAGATAATTTTTTAGATGTTCTGTGTGTAGAGGAAGAAGAAAATATTGGAGTTGAATATGACATACTTGACTATTCCCCAGGGTTAGACTATAAACACAGTGTGATTGAACATATTGCTGGATTTGTATCAAAAAAAATTATGAAGTTTTTTAACTGTATGGAATGCAAAGAAGTAGTAATTAATGAAAATGATAGTAAAACTTATACATTAATAGATATAAAAAATAGAGGAGGTCTAACTAAGCCGTCAGAAGATGTTATAAAATTATGTGAAATAGCAGAAAAAGTATTCATGTCAAGGATTCATAGTACATTGAATTCTCACAAAAATCCAATTGACTTTTTAGTTGTAAAAGTGATGTCGAATATCAATATAAATGAATATTTTAAAAGTTTGTCCGACCATATTTATACTCAGTCTCCAATCAACAATCATTTATTGCAATTAATTAAAATAATATCAAAACATTATTTAACCATTCGACTACATCATTACAATAATGAGTTAATAAAACCAAAAACTAGAATTCGATCACACTTAACAAAATTAATAACTTTTCAACACCAATAACCAACATTGTATTTTTATATATTATTAGAACTTATAATTTAATTTAGGTACTATGCATTAAAATTATACTTACATGACACGGTGATGTTCCTATTTAGTTTTTGAACAAATTACAATTTCAGCTATAATTTGGAATACTTCTTCCCAGTTATATTAAATTAAATCAAAACCATATTATTATATAAACATACTTATAGGTCTATAGCTATTATTTAATATAATTAAATTATATTATATTAATCGATTATTGTTTTAGTATTTAGTATTAGTACCTATTTACAACCTATTGCGTAACTATTTTAACTATATAAAGCTTTAAAAATTAAAATTAAACTACCTATGGTCTATGCACGTTTGTTATAGACATGGAATAAATAAATTCCAATATATTTTCTGCCATGATGTTACCAACGGATATTTCTATCTCTCTCAGTTAATACTCAGTTGACATGCAATAGGCGAGGGGGGTGGAATGCGCGGTCCATAGTTATTAGGTTGTGGTGATACCGCGAGCTTATCACCACTTGCTCAGCGCACGACGCGCGCCTTTTTATACTTTTGTTTTGTATTCGTTATTTATTCTTTTGTTATGTTTCTGTATACGACTTCTTTGTAATTATATTTATGTTCTTTTCTAAATCGACCTCGACCCACCTCGCGCGACAACGACGCGAGCGACGCTGTCGCCCTACCGGCCATCGCTCTCTTCACCTACGACGCCCGAACGAGCAACACCTCGACCGACCGAGCTCGCAACGAGCAGCTCCGTCTCGACCCTTTTACGACCCGAACGACCACGCGCGTAACGACCGCGAGCCTGTTTCACTCGCAACGTCTCGATCTCGCCATTATTGTGTAACGAACGACTACCAATAAAATACTCGACGCAACGCGTCATTACGATATATTGTGTTTACATTTATTTCCCTTGAATCTCTTTCCTCGTACGACGACGTATCGACCCTTCAGAAACACGGAGTCAGATCGACATACGAAAAATACGTGAGTATGGGTGACGCAGTGGTGGTCGAACCTGTTTCCCGACAGCACCGACGACATACGACGCCACCACTGATAATACAACGTCACGCTTGCCACAAGGTCTATGTTAAAACCACATCGCTTATCACAGTATTATCATAGAACAGTTGTATTATATTAAGGTTAATATAAATTTATATATTTATATTAACCTTGGTATTATATATTGTATATAAATTGTGACTGTAGATTTATTAATTGCTGCCAAATGTCATGATTTTGGCGGGGAAATATGATTTATACGATTACCCATCAATGTATTTCGTAAGACATTAAGGGCCTGTTTTACAATCATAGTTTAAACCTCGGTTACGCTTGAACCACTGATTTTACCGGCCGAATTCGGTGGTTTAACCTGAGTTCAACTATTGTAATACGGGCCCTAATAATAAGAGCAATAAGAGGATAGTCAAAGCTAAACCTATTCATTGCATTGTATCTTATCGTATTAATTGGGTCATAAAAATAAAAGTAGGGCACTCAATAATAAATTGGAGATTTCGGGGTTATTGGAAGATTGCCTATTTTAGTAGTGTACTCCTTAGTCCTTGTTAGTAAACTTTTCTTGTTTAGCCAGCGCCGACTAGTAGATTTTCCGGTTTCCCAAATTTAAGTTTTATTTTGACATACAATTTTTTTTATAAATTAGTATATTATTTTTAATATGTTTTTCTGTGAGGTTAGGTGTTATTATTTGTTTAGTGTTTTCAAATTTTTTTTTTTGTTCAAGCAATTAATAAATGTCAATATAATATTATTCATCAATAATTTATTATTAACAAAATGTCTGTGAATAAAATGTTGTCTTGGGTGTTGTGCAGTGTACTAAACCAAGTAAACCATGAAATATGAAAATACTAATATTTCAAAATATAATATAATATTGTGATAAGGAAATGGATTATACGAAAAATTTTTCCTGCGAAGAACCGTTCGTATTAAATGTCCTTATCATAGCTCGTTGCGCAACCAGTATATCTTTAATCGTGGTTGCGATGTTTCGAAATTCTACAACATTACGTACGTCATTATGTCATGAAAAATAAATAAGAATAATATTATTTATTACATGTCGTATATGTCTGTAGAAAATTTATGGAAACAGCGAACAAGTGTACTATCATCAAAGTCGTTGCGTATTATATCGGGATCGCTATCGGCAATATAGACATAGTCTTCGCCATAACCGCTATTGTATAATAATTGTTGTGTGTTGCTGTTCGTAAAAATGTCCATATCATCATAGTGATGATCGCTATCGGTCGAACGGCTGTTATTTGTTGAAACGTTTGCAGTGTTAAAATTTCCGGCCGATGTATAGCGTATATCAAACGGAGTACCAAGCAATTCATTTTTATTGTATCTAGTAGTCATGGTTCCGTCACAAAATGAGCCGGTAATCAAGTTACACTCTCGTATTGCTACACAACTTTGGTCCGTATTGGAAAATAAACATCATCGAGACGATTTCGATATATTTTCACCTATCAGCGGGATAGTATTCCGTAAAAAACGGATTTAGCGCACGTACCGACATCTCAGTATTTGTTTTCGCAAACGGTCGTATATAATTTTCAAAAAAACACGTTCGATCGTATTCACGGTCCTTATAGTTTAAACGTACCGTTCACGATATAAGAAACCCTAGATGCCACAGAGCGGCTCTATAATAATGCGTTTTCATTGGCCTATTTGAATTCCCCGCCAGATTGTTATCACTTATCACATTATAGTGAATAGTTCTTGAATAGTTTTTATCATGAAACGACAACGAGGAATAGATGTTTTCTAAATAAGTTAATTTTTTTCCACATTAAAATTAAACCTATAGTACATTTCATTAATTATTAATTACCTACCGACCGACTAAAATAGGTATTGAAATGTACAGCTTAATAATCAAGCTTAGTAATATCCATTCATATTATTGGAAAAATATTTGCTATTAGTCTTCCTTTGAGCCGTCAATTGCAGACGGAGAATATTGATCTTGTTCAAGCTCTCCAATTCGCAAGTTGTGTTGAAAGTACAATAAATTCCTACAGAGATAACGCAATTGAAGAGTTTTCAAAAGAATTTCTAAAAATAAATAATAGGTGTAAGGAATTAAATTTAAACATCAGTTTCAATTTGACAAGAACACAAATACAATCTAACAAGCAAATAGATTTAAATGAAAAATCTATTGAAGAATTTTATAGATTGACAGTTTTTATGCCTTTCTTAGATAGTTTTTTAACACAACTTCATGACAGATTTTTACAACACAAAAATTTACTAAACAACTTTAGTTGTCTTCTACCAGAGCAACTAACTAAGTTCATCAATTTTAAATGATGGAGAGGATGAAATAATTAACTTAGTTAAGTCATATATGGTCAATATTGAAACTACCGAACTTGGAGCTATGGAGAGTTTCGCGTTATTGTATCCCACCTATGTAAGGTTAACAGTTTGGTTAACAGCTTTGTGTTTATTTTTAGCCATAATTTGTAATGTATTAGTAAAACAGGTTAAAAAAACGCTAAGATTATGGGTAAAATATATTGTTTCATATAAATTAACGACATCGCTGTTATGTGTGCCTTATCATCAAATCTACCAAAATTAATGATTCTTTGAATAATTTTTTTAAATAATTGTTAAACGTAATTTAGGATCGTGTGTTATATTATTTATTAATTTTTTTAACCTGTAGATTATATGAGATAGACAATTTTTTTACCCTCTTCACAGTTTCTTCATAATTTTTTAAATCCTGTGTATCTAATTTCCAATAAGCCAGAAACAAAATTTCCAACTCACCTTCCAGTATATCATATGGCAATGTAGTACGAGATTCCAATAATTTGTGTACCATAAATTCGAATTCTGTAACATACCTAGGCGGAATGTGTCCGTAAGTTAAATCATACACTAACATATTTTTTTTAAATTAGTCTGTAGGTTTTGTATGACTGGAAAATTGAGTTTATTAGTACTATATGTTTTCAAAAGTTCCCCCAGTTAAGACGTTTGTACTGGTATAATTTTCCGATTAACTGACTCAATTTTCTCTAAAATTTTAGATATATCGGTATACCCGTTAGGGCATTTAAACTGACTAATATGACGATCGTATTCGGGGACACAACCAACGCAACGTACACGTGTTTCGACGTATGAACCGGACGGGTAATCTGTGCAATCGCGTAAATATTAAATGCGTTATATTATATACACTATTCAGAATTAAATATAAGATAAATCCCGGTTCGACTATGTAAACGGTTTTTTTACGAATTGTCAACGTAAACGTTGTCTTTTAGTTATAGTATAAATTCGAATATTCGTTTCGCAAATCGAGTTCCAATTCAAAAATACTGTTTTTCGCAATATTAAAAAGATCACAATCGTTTTCTTTTAAATAGTAACTTAGGTATTCGACGTATTCATCTTGACGATTCAGTAAATAGTAAAATTTATCACGAAGTTTTCGTTTTTTTTCACAATCCCGACACAACTAACACAACGTACACGTGTTTCGACGTATGAACCGGACGGGTAGTCTGTGCAATCGCCTAAATATTAAATGCGTTATAATATATACACTATTCAGAATTAAATATAAGATAAATCCCGGTTCGACTATGTAAACGGTTTTTTTTACGAATTGTCAACGTAAACGTTGTCTTTTGACAGCACGCGTTGTACATTTTTTAGGTTTTTTACGAAACTATTATCCCAATACCTGTTTCCAGATAGTGCGTAGTCGTCTTTAGAATTTGGCGATTTCTGGAGCATGTTATCTTAAAAATATTGATGATTTGAATCCGACACTGGGATGTACAAATCTTCATAATATCCTCTTATAGATCGCTCGATCCCTAACGGGCAATTTTTCCCACCTCGGGTACACGTATTGCCACGTCAAAAGGTTAAGACATCGTTTATTAAATGCAAAACATATATTACATACAAATCTATTGACCGTCATTATAGTATAAATTCTAATATTCATTTCTCAAATCGAGTTCCAATTCAAAAATACTGTTTTTCGCAATATTAAAAAGATCACAATCGTGTTCTTTTAAATAGTAACTTAGGTATTCGACGTATTCATATTGACGATTCAGTAAATGGTAAAATTTATGACGAAGTTTTCGTTATTTTTTCACAATCCCGACACAACCAACGCAACGTACACGTGTTTTGACTTATGAACCGGACGGGTAATCTGTGCAATCGCCTAAATATTAAATGCGTTTTGAAATTTTGAAAAAAACATTGTTATATTAAAAAGTAATGCAAAATGTTGTTAATCTTTTTAAAATAATAATATAAATAATTGTTAAGTATTTTGATCTCTGGCCTCTACCAATAGCTCGGAGGTTCCCGTTTTGAGCCTTGACGCCTGTACCGGTATAAAAAGTCCGGAATATTATATTGAACAGCCTGAAATAATAAATTATATTATTTTTATTTTAGTTGTATTATAAGTCATTACATAAGCTATGATAAAAATATATACATATATATAAAAAGTTTAATTTACCATGCTAAGCATTTCAATGGCATCATAATCATATTCCGGATCATAAAAAGAGACGGTCGGACCAAGATTTTTCAACCGACCGGTGCTTCCAACTCTTCGCAAATATGTTGGGATGGTTGTTGGTAAATCAAAATTGATTACTTTTGTAACGCCCGTTATGTCTGTAAAATTTAAAATAAAATTTAAGTTGTATTTATTTTACATGTTGAATATAAATAAACAAATGCAGGTTAATTTCTAGCTAGAATTTATATTAATTTCGTAAATAATTAAATTATTAACACATATAAAATACAAAATATCAATGCTGTGTCAAAAAACTGAAACTATAATAAGTATAATATAGTATACTTTATATTCTATTATATTATATTTGATTGCAATTTATAGTAAACTTAAACTTAATTGTTTTTATTATTTTTTGTCTAAGGGTCTAATACACTATAAATTAAATATACCTGGTCGTCCTCTATCAGCTACACCGGTTGTAACCAATGCCTTCATCCTTTTATTGTTAAAATCGTCTAACACTTGCTCTCGTTCCGGTGTTAAACGTAAACCGTTCACACTTGTTGCCGGAATCTCTATTTCACATAGATAGATTGCTATAAAATTAGCAACTGTACTATTTTTCACGAACACAGCCGTACCTTGGCAATCATCTGTAACAAGCAAAATATATAATATTAATAAATTATTAATTTAAATTTAAATGGAAAATATTAAAAAAACAACAGTAATTTTGTAAGTATATAATGATTAAAAACTAAAAACAGTTTACTTACTTGTGTTGTTGAGCAAAGCAACTAATAATAATCTTTTATTATGTTTTATGACGTTCATGAAAGTTTGTCTAACGTCCACACATGATGCTGAAACCATGATTTTGCTTTCTGCCTAAAATTAAGTATATTTTTGTTAAATAAATATATATTTAAATTCACATATAAATGTGCAATAATAAACAGGTTAAAAAAACGCTGTACTTTTCCGAAGTATCTATTTCTTTTAAATTAAAGTTATTGGTTATTTTATACAATCACATACACGCAGTCTCTCTGTTTTTCATTAAAATGTTATAGGTATGTGGAAAATATATATTGTGAAGCTTTAAATCTAAAAATAAACCACCCAACGCTTCAACCATCTGGTTAACCGTCAAGTATTGTAATTTTTAATGATAAGATTATGGGTAAAATATATTGTTTCATATAAATTAACGACATCGCTGTTATGTGTGCCTTATCATCAAATCTACCAAAATTAATGATTCTTTGAATAATTTTTTTAAATAATTGTTAAACGTAATTTAGGATCGTGTGTTATATTATTTATTAATTTTTTTAACCTGTAGATTATATGAGATAGACAATTTTTTTACCCTCTTCACAGTTTCTTCATAATTTTTTAAATCCTGTGTATCTAATTTCCAATAAGCCAGAAACAAAATTTCCAACTCACCTTCCAGTATATCATATGGCAATGTAGTACGAGATTCCAATAATTTGTGTACCATAAATTCGAATTCTGTAACATACCTAGGCGGAATGTGTCCGTAAGTTAAATCATACACTAACATATTTTTTTTAAATTAGTCTGTAGGTTTTGTATGACTGGAAAATTGAGTTTATTAGTACTATATGTTTTCAAAAGTTCCCCCAGTTAAGACGTTTGTACTGGTATAATTTTCCGATTAACTGACTCAATTTTCTCTAAAATTTTAGATATATCGGTATACCCGTTAGGGCATTTAAACTGACTAATATGACGATCGTATTCGGGGACTGTGTATTTAATAGGTTTAACGTTATTTATACATTTTTCTTGGAATTTTTTATCTGAAATCAGTAAAAAAAATTTAAATGTTTTTATTAAAGTTATAAAATATTTTTTATCTACAGCTGTTTTATGAAGTGTATACTCTGGTGAATCCTGATATTCAGGTTGGTTTTTAACATAATATGTATAGTCTGCAGGATCAATGTCTGCATCTAGGTATTGTAAACTATACTTAGGTATTCGACGTATTCATCTTGACGATTCAGTAAATGGTAAAATTTATGACGAAGTTTTCGTTTTTTTTCACAATCCCGACACAACTAACGCAACGTACACGTGTTTCGACGTATGAACCGGACGGGTAATCTGTGCAATCGCGTAAATATTAAATGCGTTATATTATATTGTTGGGAGCGTACGTAAATTAGAGTATTATTATTATTATTATCGGCTTAACGAATGTTCGCGAACCGTCGTGCGGTGGCGTGCCGGGTCGCGAACATTCTAGAACCTGTTTCGTTTTTAATAAATATAGGCGACATAGACGACCCCTAGTCAGTCATCGGCCATCCTAGTACGCGAGCGATTTGTAAGTAATGTTTGAATAGAAATAAACTATTGTAGTAAGAATTCGTCGATCTTTTTGTTTGTGTGTCTGTACGATCGCCGTACACACACACACCAGCTCAGGTGTGGGGTACGTTTTAATGAAATTCATTAATTTACGCACCTCCGTAGTCCGTACGATACCGCAGTCAACCGTAAGTTTTTAGTCTGTGTCAAACAGTAAGCGTCGTTTGACACATGACCAACGAAAGTCAGGGCGTAGTTACGAGATCACGTACGTTAGCAGCAAGTCGTTCAGTAAGCGGTCAACAAGTAGAAAGTATGAGTTCGTCAGGAAAGGGTGAAGAACCGATTTCGACACCGGCGACCGGAAGTACGTCGTCGAATGACACTGGTGCAAATGGAGCGGCTGCACCTCAGAATGTTGAACCTACGGTAGACACGAAGCAAATGTTGGAGACATTGATGGTTCAAAACCGTATGTTAATGGAGCTGTTGAATATGCAACAGACAAAGTCGACAAACGAAATAACGTTCGCACCGGATTTTCATAAGTCTATACCTGTATTTGACGGACTAAATCCTGGATTTCAAGCTCTTGATTGGCTGAATACCGTCAACAGTGTAGCTAATTTAAATCAATGGCCCGACAACTTTAAGTTGCAGTCGGTGCGCACGAATCTGGAAGGACCTGCCAAGCATTGGTTTTCGTCACGAAAAATCGTAAGTTGGATCGAGTTTGAAACGCAGTTTAAACGGACTTTTGTTGGAAAAGTTTCAATCGGAGACAGATGGAAAGAAATGGTACGTCGTGTCCAACGCAAAAGTGAAAATGTGCTCGAATATTTTCACGAAAAGGTTCATTTGTGTTCGTTACTTGAATTAAGTTTTCAAGAGACGAAAATGCAAGTGCTCGAAGGTCTGTATTCAAAAGAGTTAAGCGTGCATTTGTTAAGCCGCGACCACGCAGATGTCGACGAATTGTTAAATGATGTTGTTAGTTTCGAACGTTTGGACGCGTCACGCGCGTTACGCATAAGACAACTTACGTCAACGCCGAAAGAACAACAAATCCCTAGGACGCCCACGTTTACGCGTACTTCAGGATCTCGACAGACCACTGCTCCGAGCTCAAATGCTGGCGGACCTGTTAAAATTTGTTTTAATTGTGGCTCAAAGTCACACATTGCATCGTCGTGTACGAAACCACGTATTGAGAAAGGCGCTTGTTATCAGTGCGGGTCAACCACGCACCAACGTTCGAAGTGCCCGAGTCTGACGCGCACAACGTCGACGAAACGCGAAGATGCATTGAAAGGTGGTACAACAACAGAAGGAGATTCCGGAGTGATGAATGTGAATCAAGAACGACCGAAACCAGAACAGGATCACCCGAAGCCGTATGAAGTTGTTTGCGAGTGCAGTTTTCCCGTGGACCAAGACACGTCGTGTGGAATTACGTTCGCTGCGATCATTGATACCGGAAGCCCGATTAGTCTACTAAAACGTGAGTTGTTACCTTATAATTATGATGTTATTAAACCGTTGGAAAATGATTGTAATTTTTCTGGTATAAACGGTACAAAGTTAGAATTGTTAGGTATTTTTGAAACCGAAATTGTTATTAATGATAATAGATTTAAGTTACGTTTTTATATTGTACCTGATAACACTATGGTAATGAATGCTATATTAGGTAGAGATTTTATTACTAAACCAGGTGTAAGTTTGTGTTTCCAAAATGGTGTTGTAAGATTGAATTTAATCAATGACGTTAATCAAGCAAAAGTGACAGACGGTTTATACCAAATTTTGTGTGTGGATTATGAGCACGAGTTTGAGAGTGTGAAAGAAAAATTGAATGTGAACCCGAAAATGGAATTTACGTATGTAAGTGAATTGGTAGAGTTATACAAAAGTGAGTATGTTTTAGGTAAACGATGTGTACAGGATAGTACTGACCCGAATTTAGAGATGAAATTAGTACTTAAACACGATCAACCTATTTCCTACAGAGCGCGACGCATATCATATAGTGATAGAGAAAAATTAAAAGCTATAATAAGTGATTTGTTGAAAGAGGGTGTGATTAGGCCAAGTAGAAGTCCATACAGCAGTCCAATTGTACTCGTACGAAAGAAAACAGGTGATATTAGGTTATGCGTAGACTATCGTGAGTTAAATAAAATCACCGTCAAAGACAATTTTCCTGCACCTCTTATTGACGACCAAATCGATAAATTGAAAAATAAAAAATATTTTTCGCACATAGATTTAAAAAATGGGTTCCATCATGTTAGGATGAATGAGAAGTCCGTCCCGTTTACCTCTTTCGTAACGCCGTTAGGGCAGTTCGAATATTTAAAAATGCCGTTTGGATTGGCAAATGCACCTAAAGTTTTTTCGAGATTTACACAACAGATTTTTGCCGATTTAATTGATAAAGAAGAGATAATACTGTATATGGACGACATATTAATCGCGACGGAAACTGTTCTAGATCATTTCATTATTTTAAAAAAAGTGTTTAACCTCGCAGCCAAGTTCGATTTGAAGTTTCGGTTAGATAAATGTTCATTTTTGTATGATAGTATAGAGTACTTAGGATATGTGATAAATGAATCAGGTGTACGTCCTAGTCCTAGAAATATAGATTCCGTTACAAATTATCCTGTCCCCAAGAGTCAAAAACAGGTACGACAGTTTATCGGATTAGCCAGTTATTTCCGACGATTCATATCCAATTTTTCGTTAGTTGCTAAACCGTTACACAATTTACTGAAGAAAGACACTCAATTTGTTTTCGGTGAAGCTGAACAATGTTCGTTCGATACGTTAAAGAAAAAATTGTCCGAAACGCCCATACTTAGTATATATTCCCCGTCAGCTGAAACAGAATTACACTGTGACGCTAGTTCGTATGGTTATGGCTCAGTACTGTTACAAAGGCAGTCGACCGGGAAACTCCACCCAGTGTTTTACTTTAGTCAACGTACGACAGAGGCCGAATCTCGTTATCATAGCTTTGAATTAGAATGTTTAGCAGTAGTGTATTCAATTAAACGATTTCATGTTTACTTAGCTGGAATACATTTTAAAATTGTGACAGATTGTAATAGCTTAAGGTTAACATTGGACAAGCAGACTATTAATCCCAGAATATCCAGATGGGCTCTTTTATTGCAAAATTATGATTTTGAAATTATTCATCGACCTGGAACGGGAATGGGACACGTTGACGCGTTGAGTAGGTGCCATAATATTTTAATTTTGGAAGCCAATACTTTTGAACAAATATTGGCGATAAAACAAGGAATAGACGAAAATATTGTAAAAATTCGAAATAATTTACAGGTTAGAAGTGATAAAAAATTTGAATTGCGAGAAGGTCTAGTTTATCGCAAAGAGAAAGATAAGTTGTTGTTTTACGTACCACAAACTATGGAAAATAATGTAATTCGGAGTTGCCACGATGACATGGCACACGTAGGAGTAGAAAAAGTGATTGAAAATGTTAGGCGAATATATTGGTTTCCCGAAATGAAATTAAAAGTTCGTAATTATGTACGTAATTGTTTGAAGTGCATAGAATATTCACCGATAGCAGGCAAACGCGAGGGGTATTTACATAGCATTCCGAAAGGTGACCGCCCGTTCTTAACTATTCATGTTGATCACGTAGGACCGTTAGAAAAAACTAAAAATAATAATAAATTTATTTTGGTCGTTATTGATAGTTTTTCTAAGTTCGTACGATGTTATCCGAGTAAGACGACAAAAACTGAAGAAGTGGTATCACATTTAAAAGGATATTTTTGTTCCTATTCAAAACCAAAACGTCTTATTTCCGACAGAGGTACTGCCTTCACGTCAAATGACTTTAAAACATTTTTGGTGTCGGAATCCATTGAACATGTGTTGATAGCAACCGGGACACCTAGAGCAAATGGTCAGGTTGAGGTCGTCAACCGTTCAATAGTGCCAATGTTAGCAAAAATCGCAGAACCGAATGACGAGTGGGACAGAGTTATATATAAAGTTGAGTTTGCAATAAATAACACCGTACATAGATCGACCGGACAAACACCTAGTAGATTGTTGTTTGGTATTAATCAAGTAGGAGATGTGAATGATGAACTGAGACATGTGTTAGAGGAAATAAATGAAAATAAATTTGATTTGCTGGAGATCCGAGGAAAAGCGTCTGAACAAATTGTTAAGACACAAACGAAAAGCGAAGAATATTATAATGATAGTCATAAGGAGCCTATAAAATATAATGTTGGTGATTATGTCATGATAAAGAATGTTGATGTGACTCTTGGCGTGAATAAAAAACTCATACCTAAATTTAAAGGACCATATGTCGTGAGAAAAGTACTAGATCATGATAGATATGTTGTCGGAGATATTGAAGGTAACCAAGTTACTCAAAGGCCGTATGAAGGTATAATTGGTCCTGACCAAATGAAAAGTTGGGTAAAAATGGCAAACATACCATAGCGTATCAGTTTTTTTTTTTTTTTTTTTCTCTTTCTTTCCTTACGCAGTACTTATGTTGATTATGTAAACGTGTAATATAATATGTATTGTATTTATTTTTTTTTTTTTTTTTATATTTATTGTGTAAGATATGTAGGCATAATGATTTTATATATATATTTTGTGTCAGATATATTGGTGTAATGATTTTGTATTTTTATATGATTTTGTATTTTTACATTTATTTTGTATTTGTATGTTTATTTTGTATAAGATTTAACAGTTTACTGTATAGTTCCATGTTCGGGACGAACAAAAGTCAGGAAGGCCGAGCTGTTGGGAGCGTACGTAAATTAGAGTATTATTATTATTATTATCGGCTTAACGAATGTTCGCGAACCGTCGTGCGGTGGCGTGCCGGGTCGCGAACATTCTAGAACCTGTTTCGTTTTTAATAAATATAGGCGACATAGACGACCCCTAGTCAGTCATCGGCCATCCTAGTACGCGAGCGATTTGTAAGTAATGTTTGAATAGAAATAAACTATTGTAGTAAGAATTCGTCGATCTTTTTGTTTGTGTGTCTGTACGATCGCCGTACACACACACACCAATATACACTATTCAGAATTAAATATAAGATAAATCCCGGTTCGACTATGTAAACGGTTTTTTTTATGAATTGTCAACGTAAACGTTGTCTTTTAGTTATAGTATAAATTCGAATATTCGTTTCGCAAATCGAGTTCCAATTCAAAAATACTGTTTTTCGCAATATTAAAAACATCACAATCGTGTTCTTTTAAATAGTAAGTTAGGTATTCGACGATTGGATATTCAATGACAAGTTAAAAAAATTATCGACAAATGACGCGTATAACGTATGTTATAAATATGATTTACAACACTTGTTTTATGAAGCACATAAACGATATGATTGGACGCGCAATCTTCAACCGTACGACTTACAGTCAGTGGCGTGTTTAGTAGGAGGTTTGGGAGGTCAATTGACCCTCCGCTCATTTGAATTAGTAATCGACTGGCCTCTCAAAATTAAAAATCCCAAACCTAGTAGGTAATCTAATTCCTCCTGGATTAATGTCATAATATTATGCTTTACGACTCGTAAATAATATTATGTAGTGCATAATAATAGTATAAATATAAATTATAATATTATTTTAAGTAATATTGTGGACTGTGGTACAGTGGCACACCGTAATCGGTAATTCGTATTTCGTATAAGACGCTTTGTTATGAAATGATAACGTCTCTAATAATAAATAACCGAACACAATGTATTGGGAATTCCTATATTTACATTACATGTCGTGCATCAACACTCCTCGAGAGTGCCCGAGTAACAATAAGTTGGTTCCCAGTCGGTTCACACGACCGAATGGTGCATGGAAAGTGCTAAGTTCAAGTATTGAACTTTTAATAATTTTCCTATTTGTCAAGGTGCTAGGTAAGTTCAAAGAGCCGATGTTCAACGGTTCAGTAAAGTGAACTTAATATTTTTATTTGACGGTTGTGCGACGGAGCTCGCGTGCAAACATTGAACGTTCAACGTTTTTTTCTTATCAGTTATCAATATACGCCCACATAATATTGTTAATGTATTGTGCACGTGTGCAGGTATCATTATAGAATAGATACGTACCGATGCGTTTCCCTGGTATATTACACATGTACACCGATACGTATATCTCTTTACCGTTTCTTCAACCGAAATATCTAAAAATCAGATACATTGCTTTTTCGCTTTTCGCTTTGTTCTCTATGTTCACGATATTCGTTATATTCGCTAATAATATAGTTCGCTCTCAACACGCGTGGATGCGGAATAATAATATTATTGCAAGTAGGGTTATAAAAACCTAACATATTTACCGCATTCACCGTTTCTTCACCCGAAGGCCGAAAACTACAAATCGTTTACACATACGTAAACTGCATCGCGTGTTCACTACATAAACGACATTCGATATTCGCTGTCAATACGCAGAATAATCATGTAAGTATATTAAAATGTATATACAATAGTTGTAGTTGATTACCATAATAATATAATATATCATCAATATATTAATAATATACCTTTATTTATTATGCATGAAATACAGTTTAGGTATATTACTATTATATTATATATAATCTCACTATTGTTGAACTGTATAGTATTGTATAGTATGTAATCATATGGATTACTAGTATAATTTAATATTATAGTTTATTTATGATTTAAATACTATTTTTTTATAAGTATTTATTTAATCTCGTAAGGTAGGTAACTGTAATTCTTTGTTACACAATATACTTAACACAATATAATTATGTATAAATTGACTGAAATTTAGAAATCATATTTTTGTTCTAAAATAAAAATTAAGTTATAATATTGGTTAAATATATATTATAGAAAAAAAAATTGTTAAACAATAAGCTTAAACAAATAACTACATTAGAATACTTAGTTCAATTTTATAATTTACAATTAATTAGGTACCTAAATTAAGTTTTATTTTTAAGAAGTTACTGATGCTGTTGTATTTAATATTCTATGATTGTATTTCAAGTAATAAGTAACCAAAATATGATTTTATTATCAATTAAAAGCAACATTTTTAAAGAAGAGGAATATTAATTATTTTCATAATACCTACCTGTGGTTAATTTACTTGAGATATCTTATATTACCCTAGCAATACTAATACCTTTATAATGTTGTATATATATTAGATGGAGTATTTTATAATAATTTAAATGAAAAAGTGTATAAAAATAAATAAATGTGTCTTATTACCTACAAAAATACAATTTTAAAATTTTATTTAATAACTATAAAATATAAACTTAACTCTTAAGTATTAAAATAATATTATTCTACAACTAGAAGATATAGTTGAAGGGGTTAGAGGATGAAGGTGTTAACTCACAATTTTGAAATTATTCAGGAGGACAGTTTTAGTGGTTTAGTTATATAAACGTTTGGAACTTTTTAACTATTCAAATGCTAAGAAATTTTTGAAAACAAAAATTATGTATTTTAAAGTCATAAACAATGCTCTGAAATTGTATACATTTAATTATAAATTGTATCTGTTAATAAAATAATAGGAGATTAATACAATAACACCTTAATCCACAAAATAAGGATGACATATTGTATAAATAACACCTTTATCAATTTGGTATCTCCATAAATAAAAATTATTTTGTTCTAATATTTGTATAGTCTATGTAATACGTCATGATGCATCATTTTATGTAATGTACCTATCACATTAATAGTTCATAATTATTATGAAATCATAAATTTATTTTAAAAATTGTTATTTTAATATTTTATAGAAGTTACATATGATGGAAGGCCTAAATAAAAAATTAAAGCTCAAAGTTAGCAAAAGTTCTAAGTATAGGGTTAGAAAAAAAACCACTGCCATGATATATGCTAGTTCTGAAAGTGAGACCGATTTAAATCAGCCCATATTAAAACAAAATTTTTCTGGAATAACGCCTCTTGGTCATTTGAATGATTTAGTATCTGGCCAACTGAATTTGAACAATTGTTATAATGATAACCACATGTCTCTTGAAACTGCAGAAATTGAAGATACCCCATTAGAGGTTTTTACAGATGGTGGTGAATGCTATTCAACAACTTCTGAATATGAAAATCCATCTATTGATAGTGAAGATTTATGTTCTGAACTAGCAAAATGGGCTTTATTATTTAATATTTCAAAAGTAGCAGTTAGTGACTTACTTAAAAGATTAAAATTATTACTGAATTTGAAGGAACTTCCACAAGATGCTCGTACATTACTAAAAACACCAAAAATTACTCAAGTAAGAGCAATGGAAGATGGACATTATTATTATTTTGGAATAGAAAATTCAATCAAGATGTTAGATGAAGAATGTGTAGGCCAATTGCCATCAGAATTGTTGTTAGTGGTTGGCATAGATGGAATATCTGTTACAAAAAATCCACCTAGTCATCTTTGGCCAATTATGGGTTATTATTCTAATTTAAGTTTTAAAAAACCAGTTGTATTTTTGATTGGTTTATATTTTGGAAAAAAAAAACCAAATGACCCAAATAATTATTTAAAAGAGTTTGTTGATGAATTCAAATCGATGAAACAAACAATTATAAAATATAATAATAAAGAAGTTACAGTTAAATTACATGCTGTTATCTGTGATGCCCCGGCAAAGTCTTTTGTATTGAATTGTCGTGGTCATACTGGGAGATATTCTTGTGTCCGCTGTACAACTTCTGGAGAACGAGCTCAAAATACATCATGTTTTCCAGAGTTAGACGCACCTCTGCGAACTCATAACAGGTTTATTAATTACCAATATGAAGGTTTTCACAATGGTACTACAATACTAGCTGAGGTTCCTGATTTTGATGTTATATTATCTGTGCCTTACGATTATATGCATTTAGTTTGCATTGGTGTAGTCAAAAAAGTTTTATCATTCTGGATCTCAGTAAAACATAGACATAATTTACCACCAAAGTCAATTGCTGTCCTTGATAATAATCTCACCTCACTAGCTCACCACATTCCTGTTGAATTTCAAAGAAAACCTTCAGAATATTCAAGAACACATCCATTGAAAGACTTAGACATGTCCACGTTTATAGATTTTCAGCAGTGAGCAGATACTAACAATATTCAATATTGTGTGATAATAAATAATAATAATAACTATGGGTGCTAATAAAATTTTCGTATTTACATTGAGCATATTATAAGCGTTGATTTTATAAAATCGTTGTATATTGTTGTTAATTCTGTTGTTTTGTCTGTGTTTTTTCGCAATTTTTTTAAATTTTAATTATGAAACCCATCCAATCTGACATGAAAAAAAAACGGCTATCTGGTGGAGCTCGAAGAATAATAAAAGAAAAAGAAAAGATGGTTAAAGGAAATACTAGTATTTTATCTTTTATAAATACACATACACCTTCTATATTACAAGGTAAGAATTAAGGTTTTAGTACCTACCAATAAATATTAATTATTTATTATTCACATTATAAAATATATAAATATTACTAATCACTTATCTTTTAAAAAAGGTATGTAGAGTAACTTATTTGTAAATCAATTGGAAAAAACGCAATTTATTATACACAGCAATCAGCATACATTTATTACTGAAGGGTGGATTTTAATGCATTAAAAATGTTTACTTTATTATGCTTCAATTTTTATAAATTTAAACTATTAAAAACAAAATAAGTATAAGACATTTCTGTTCTAAAATATTAAAATAATAATTTATAAAATAATTTAAACTTAAGTAGGAGTATTTATTAAAAATTAATAATTATACCTTAATTGCAAAAAATTATTATAGCCCTTATTGTAACCTTTTCTTATCATAAACAATTTTTGTTTCTATAAACTTAATTAATACAATTTTCTAAAATAAAATAAAAAAGTATTTGACAACAATATGTTAAAATTCATGATAGAAAATGATATGATTTCTTCATATCCAAATTTATCAACATTGTATAAAATATAATATTATACTCTGCCTATAAGTAGTGCAACTGCAGAAAGGTCATTTATTAGGTTGAAGCTTATAAAAACATACCTCCGTTCTACAATTGCTGAGGATAGGTTGTCTAACTTGGCGGTTTTAAGCATAGAAAGAAATGTTGCTGAAGATATGGATTACAACAATGTTATTGAAACATTTGCCAAAATGAAGAAAAGAAGAAAAACTTTTTAGATGCTCTGAATTAAAATTTGTAAAAAACGTATTCTATAGAAGAAAATAAAGGTACCGATTTATTTGTTCAACTGTTATTTCTTTAAAAAAAAAGTGTTACCAGTAGTTAATGCTTTAATATATTATTAATGGTTTTAAAAATTTCATAATTTATTATGAAGGTCTTTAAATAATTACCATTTTAAGGTAGTTAGAATTATAGAAGACGTAGAATTATTTACATTTTAAAATTGATAACCTTTTGTATCATTTATTTATATTGTTTTTCACAAAAAAACATGTATGAGTAGGTATAACATATTTTTTATTTAAAGCACTAAATCATGATTCGAGTTAAAGAGGTATGAGGACATTTTTGTTTAAATAAATATAACTTGCTTTTAAAAAAGTTGCGTGACCTCTAAAAAAGGATGGCCTCTACAAAATGTCTCTGACCCACTGTTTTAAATTCCTAGACACGCCACTGCTTACAGTTCGACAATAATTGCAGTATAAACGATGGAGAAATTGTCAATAAATTAAGTAGTATATTGCAAATGGATCTCGAATGGTGATAAATCGCTCTGGTGGCCCAAGGACTGGTAGATTTGTATGTAATATATGTTTTGCATTTAATAAACGATGTCTTAACCTTTTGACGTGGCAATACGTGTACCCGAGGTGGGAAAAATTGCCCGTTAAGGGGTCGAGCGATCTATAAGAGGATATTATGAAGATTTGTACATCCCAGTGTCGGATTCAAATCATCAATATTTTAAAGATAACATGCTCCAGAAATCGCCTAATTCTAATGACGACTACGCACTATCGGGAAACAGGTATTGGGATAATATATCATATGTAGTTCTATTGCAGAAGTACGAACCAAGTAAAAATGAAATATGTATGGTAAGCGATAAAGTAGATTTAGTTTGTAATAATTCATTGTTAAAATGTAAAAAAAACATTAAATTTCTAAGTAGTATTAAATAATTCATGTTTTTGGACATTTCTCATTAGATGGCTCATCTACACACCAAATACTTGCGTTAAGAAAAAATCATGAAAATCGGACCGGTAGAACTTTCAGATATAACTGTCATAAGTCACCACCTCACGTTTTAATAATAATATAATAGATATATCGGTTATATGTAATGTATCGTAATATTTTTTTTCTACTATGTGTTATTATAATATTACATTCATATTATGATATGATATTAATATACTATATTTTCTGATGACCGGTTCAAATGTGTATACGGTGTATGATTTAGTTTAGTGAAAGGATTAATTTACGTATTTCTTCGAGTAATAAGTGTATCATCGGAAACCCGCCTCTCAGAGCGGTATTCATTTGTTTATGTGTAAAAAAAAATAGTGTTCGGATTGTAGAAGGATCTCATGTTTTGTGCACATGCGCACACTCGCTTGTGTGTGTTTGTTCAACCCTTATATAATATACAATGTATAGAAATTTATAGTATATCACTATTTACGAGTAATGCGTGTTTAAAATGATTCAGTGTTATTTTACAACACCACCGAACCATTACGATTTATAAACTCTGAGATTTTATCAGTTTAAATTTATTTAGAATTATTCACTTTAAATTTAAAAATGTACAACGTCTTTTGAGATGAACCGGTATACGAAGATTATTCGTTTTTGATGATATTATTAATTAAAATATTTACAATACGAATACCGAGGTGTAGTTTTTCATCTTTATGCCGAAAATGCAAAGAACGTATGAATATCTTGTGTTAAATATTATAATATTATACGGTTTTGGATAAACATAAACCATATAACTTAACATATTACATAACAATGAAATCATTTAGATAAGTAATTTTGGGTACAAGGTGGGATGTAGAGAGGAGCATAATTTATTAACATTTAGACTAAAAAAAAACACATCTCATTCCACACCCTTCGATTACAACCAATCAGAAGCCTACCATCACAGTTTAAGAAAAAAAGACTACCGTACAAACCCGATTGTGCCAACTAATTCGTCAGTCTGTATTAGCCACTGTCTGTATTAAGACTGTTAAACCACAGAGAGGTCCACAGTTTTTTTAAATTATATAATTTTTTTACCGTTAAATATATACTCTAGTATTTATTTTTTTAGTTTATCTGTGCTTATAAAATACATTTTTTTTAAATGTTAATCATTATGGACGAATCCTTGGACAACGTTTCAATTACTATTTTAATTAATTAATTAATTTTTTTTTTTAGTTGCTTTTGATACGGAAAATGACACACAATTCGAGTTTGAAATAACTAATACTGTGAGATCACCAATGATTGTTTATAACGTAGGCAACTACGAAAATGTTGTGTGCTCGACGCTATCCTGTGCCTCCGAAAGACTACAACCACTGTTGAATCCACCATCGGAGTTACAGTCACAAGTCCCGTCACCATATGTACCACACAATATTTCTGGAACATCACAAACCCCGTCGCTATATATACCAAGCATTTCTGCGAAATCGACAGTCTCATCGCCATACATATCGCGCAAAAGTTCTGCCAAATCACCCGTAGTGTATTCTCGGATCCGATGAAATTAGTGTATCTGATGAAATTCGAAATGTCCAGTTAATTCACCAACTGTATTATATCAAATTAGCTTTTTCAAAAATCTGAATGAATCGCAATGCGAAAATCACATTATATCGGTCCGGGGTGGGGCTGGGGACATGTGCAAATTTCGGAAACACATATTACCGGCGAAATATTGGTTTGCAAGTTTCGACGACTACCTTGCAAATTGTTGCTAATTTGCTGCTAAATGATGGTACAACAATAATTTAAAAATGTGTTCTTGATGATATGGTTGGGGCTGAAGTCATATGTCCCCAGCCCCCACCCTTAATTTTTTTTATTTTATGATTCAACTGAAGGGTTGCAAATTGTGAAAATAGTCTTGCAAATTGTTGCTAATTGACTGCTAAATGCTGAATTGTTAAAATTGTTATTGGGTGGGGTTGGGGACATGCACGTCAAAATATCACCAACACTGCCAAGTTTACCATCGAAATTACAACCATCCTCATCGTCGTCACATAAACCACGCAATAATACTGCAGATATTGCCAATAGCGTTATCGGCACCGCCATTACCATCACAACCACCGCACCGACCGTTGACTCCGCCACAGGCTCCTCTGCCAGCAACTGTAGCACCACCTCCATTATACCAGTGTTGGTGACAGAAGTTTCCGCGACTTCTAACAACGAAGAGGAAAGAGTCAAAATCAACAACGATAAAGGTATTGTAAATGACACAACTTTTGATCCAGATATTGAAATATCGGAATTGGTAGTAATTAAAAATAAAACAAAAATTAAATTCTTTAAATAAAACGATATATAACAACATTATAGATAAAACTGATGACCGTGATAAAAGTAATAAGAATTATGATGGTTGTGATAGTTGTATGGATTCAGAAAGTTCGATTTCGGCTTCAGATTCTGATTCCGATTCAGATTTTGAGACTTTTATAAAAAACTATGAACAACGACTACGAACGGTACCGATAGCTGATAGATATAGTAAATCAAAAAAAAATCTTACCGTACATTTTGAAGAAATAACAAGCAATGTAGTCTTAGATAGTTTACAATACCTAGATGCAGACATTGATCCTGCAGACTATACATATTATGTTAAAAACCAACCTGAATATCAGGATTCACCAGAGTATACACTTCATAAAACAGCTGTAGATAAAAAATATTTTATAACTTTAATAAAAACATTTAAATTTTTTTTACTGATTTCAGATAAAAAATTCCAAGAAAAATGTATAAATAACGTTAAACATATTAAATACACAGTCCCCGAATACGATCGTCATATTAGTCAGTTTAAAATTTAAATGCCCTAACGATTATACCGATATATCTAAAATTTTAGAGAAAATTGAGTCAGTTAATCGGAAAATTATGGTAGTACAAACGTCTTAACTGGGGGAACTTTTGAAAACATATAGTACTAATAAACTCAATTTTACAGTCATACAAAACCTGCAGACTAATTTAAAAAAATATATCTTAGTGTATGATTTAACTTACGGACACATTCCGCCTAGGTATGTTACAGAATTCGAATTTATGGTACACAAATTATTGGAATCTCGTACTACATTGCCATATGATATACTGGAAGGTGAGTTGGAAATTTTGTTTCTGGCTTATTGGAAATTTATTAGATACACAGGATTTAAAAAATTATGAAGAAACTGTGAAGAGGGTAAAAAAAATTGTCTATCTCATATAATCTACAGGTTAAAAAAATTAATAAATAATATAACATAAAGCCATTTATTTTTTTTAATTTGTAAATGGGATTATAAGTATTATAGTATTAATATTTTTTTCCTACAGGAATTCATATTTATAGTAAAATACATAAATATGTCTACCAAGGTTTAAATTTAACTATATTGTGTTATGAACAATAAATTGTAAATATATAGTTATAGAGAAATTATTTGATTTAGTTTTTGTTTAATGAAAATTGCCATTTTATCATATAAGTATTTTTCTCCATTCCAACAGAAGAAATAAATGCTATGTTGACTTGTCTTACAACTCATAACTTAACTCTCTTAAGTCGCTAAAGCAAACGTTTATTACATTTAAAAAAATAATAATTTTTTTACTCAATATAGAAAATTGTCTACAGTTCTTGTTAAAATATATGTGATATCAATATTATCACAATTTATCAACACTTAATAGTGCTATTGAAAATTTTAATGCAAATTAATTTGACATACACTTTTAGTACCTATTTCATTTTAAATTATATAATATCATCATCATCAAATATTTTAATGCATTTTTATCTAAATACAAATTGTATAGAACCTGCATATTTTATATATATATATATATATATATTTTATATGAAGTATTATATAAAATTAATGATTCAACTTAATTATTAAAAATTGTCCACTTTACTGCATGATATAGGTAACTACTTGTATGTATGCAATTAGTGTTTGTAACAAATTCAAAATTTGTGACAATGTTTATTTATGACTTATGTTCATGATCATTATTTACCACACAACATGGATTTTACAAAATGTAACGCCATAACAGCGGTTTCACTTAAACACACATATGAAAACACTAAGAACTTACAGAACGCAATGTCTTGCCAGTGGTTCTTTTACAGTGTACTTGTCAATTTTGAACTATAGGATCAAAAACTTACCATCAAATCATAAATCCCAAAAAAATACATAAAAAAAAGTTCTGTTGTATCTCATTGTATTATTGTTTAAATAAATACTTAGTTTTAGTATTGACTCATATATTTAAATACAATAGTAGATACCTACACCATACTTTAAAGTGAACATTCAATACAAATTAAATAAAAATTAATATTTTGGGTTGCAAATGATTTGTATAAAAAAATTATTTATTTAATATTAAGTAGATACATGATGATAATATGACATATTAATAATTCAAACTGATTCTAAGTGTATGATAAATAATTTTAAATTATCTAAATAATGTTATTTATGAAACACTTAATACACATTTTAAGCTTCAGTATGACATATAGGTTTAACAGATCATTCGGTTCACATATTTTCATTATAAAGTTTTATTAATTTTACTTGTAATCATTATAATGGTTTCTCTATAACTAGGTAACTACTTTTATGCAGGCATTAAAATAAACTAGCCCGTTTTAAATTTATTCATGTGTTACCATAAACATCCCTTGGTAGGTAATAAATTGAACAGTTATTTTTTATATTAATTTAAAAATCTTGATTTTTTTTTTCATTAATGCCATAATTTTTATTCCTGTTATAGAGGTGCTTAAAATTGGCATACATTTTTAAATGTATTCATAAAGTAAAATAATCTTTTTAAATTATATACATAATATTTTACATTGCTCATGAATGGGATGTGAATAAAAAGTACTGATACACAAATTACTAACAGGGTATACATAAATTTCGACAAAGTTATAGAAATTATTTATTTTCTATTGAAATTAAGTATTCTTATAAATAATTTTGAATGATATATAAATGAACAATCGACAAATTTTATTAGAATTCCTTGGCCAATGTTTAGTTTCAGCTTTTAAATGTGTTAAATTTATTTATATTATTTATAATATTTATAATGTAAATTTTGTTATGAATAAACATTAACAATAAATACAAATGTAATAATAGTTATAAAAAAAATAAATTACAATACTTATTTTAAGTTAAAATAAACATTGGACAATCCTGGAGCTGCAAATAAGCACTTTAAATATAAGGATGAATGGTCCTTGTTAAATTAAGATATAAGGAATATGATGAATGACGGATTGGCAGAGGAGAATGAAGAGTGCATTGGCTGTACAGTGTATATGGTCGAGTAATAAACCTATTAATATACACGTGTTTGTTAATTTCATATCACTAAATCTGTATTCTGCCTATAATTATGAGTATAAAATTATTATTATTATTATTATTATTATTAGGACAATATTAGAGTTGATGTTTTTCATCTATATAAATTAAAAGGTATTGAAAAATATTTTGTAAATATAATTGGGTCAACAAATTTAACATTATATTTTGGAAAAGAGAAAAGATAAGTTCAAGTTGTTAATAATAATTTTCCAATACCTCATGATGGAATTTTAGTTAAATAATTTTTAGAAGATAATAAAATAGCAATAGATTACGCAAAGAGTGATATAACGTCAACAATGACTGGAGACAATTTTATATTATTAGATCAGATCATTCAACATAAAGACAATTCGATCATGGCAGTAATACCACCGAGATTTTAAATGACAATTCCAATAATAATCACGGACAATCAAGTAAATAAAATGATACGTTAATTATTTATTCACAAGTGTTGCAAAATCTTGTTCATTATAGGCTGGGTAGTATCTTAGATAGGTACTAGTAGAAAACACTGTTTTTGAATTGGACATGTTTATAAGTAGGTTCTCCCGGACGATTTGAAAATCCCTGTGAAGTTTGATGAGGATAATATTCAAAATATTAAATATTGAAATACACACAGTAAATGACAGATTTATTTTTCTTTAAAATTTCATCTGTGCCTTATAGAAAATTTCAACATTTATTACATATTACTGATTTACATTTCAATTAATGAAGATGGTCAATTTCTCCATATGACTAAAAATTCTATGTATTTGTTAATGCACAAAATAATGACCAAATATTTTATTTGGCCAGATTTAAGTCACTGTAAAGTAGTGGCGAAAATATTTGCTTGTGGATTTAATGAAATTATACATAACATTGTGACACAGACCCCACATGTGTGACAGAATTACTAAAAAATGATGTAACTAAATCACCTCAATGTGATACTTATATCTCTGAATTCAAAACAGAAATGTGGTATCCCTCATTTTTCAAAAATCGTTGGTTTTTTGTATGTGATAACCCCCCCCCCCTACAATTACTATAATTTGTAATAAACAGTCATTAACGCAAAAAATTAAAAGTTCAGGAAAGTTATACTTGAAATCTGGGTGTATTGCTTACACCCCGAAAGATGTACTACAAACTGAACCAATATTAAATCAAACATATCTCTCAGTTCCGGTAAACTTATCTCTTATGAATGATTCATACTGTAATGTTTTCAAATTTTCAAATCAGCCCTATCCCAAACCTATTCACTTCGATGAAATAAAAAATATTAAATTTAATAAAGAAGCGTTCAATTAAATAAATATCCAAATAGACCAACAAGATATGTTATTAAATTCACTTACTGTAGATAAAACATATGAATTTATGTATATACACGAACAAATATTTGGTTGTCATAATTATAGTATTTTTAATATATTTTATAGCAAAATTTTATTTAAATAAGAAAGCAAAAAAATCAGCTGTAGGAAACATTAATTTAAGTTATAATCATATAAGTTCTAAAAAATAATTTATTAAAGGTTTGGCTGCATACGAATTGCGTCCCAAAATACGAAAATATAGGTACATCGCGATATCCGAGTTGCGTCCGTAGTTTTTGCACAACAAGGAAATTAAAATGTATGCACGTTCCATTACCTCAAGGAAAAATATAACACTAACACTTGCAAAAAAATTTCAAATAAAATTTGACTTTTAACTAATGCAACCAATCAAACATAATTTGACATTAAATCCTAAACACAAAATCCAAAGTATAATATAATATGATCATACAATATGTTCCAAATATCAAATATCATCAAATCAATTTGAATACTATAAAAGAATTGAATACTTGGGTACTGATTATAAAGTAGGGTATTACTTATTCGGTTTGAAAATGAAATGTGTTTATTTGAAATAACAGAAATAATAATAATTAATAATATTCAAACAATCATTGTGTGCAAAAAAAAAATAAATTAAATGGGTTTAATTCTTATTTTTGCTTCTCATTGAAGCATATGAAGTAGATAAGAATGAACATGCTGTTTTTAATCCAGTATTCATTCAATTAAATCACTTCAATGGACCACCAATAAATTTAATTAATACTCCCACGGGCATTAAACTATTCAGAATAAAAGAATATTTTGTTTAATTCTATACAAATGTAATATTATTATACAATCACAATTTTTAAAATTAATCTTTATAATATATCTATGTCTCTTATTACCTATAGTTTTTAAATATTAATTATTAACTTGTTAGTATTAAATAATATATACTATAAAAGTCTCTTATTAAGTATCTATAGTTTTTAAATAGTAATTATTTGTTTGTTAGTATTACCTATATGGTAGTAATAAATGTTAAATATATATGTGATAACATTTAAGTTTATAGTTAGGTACCTGAGTGTATACTATATTGTATCTTAAAAGAATGAATAGAAAACTAAACCTTTTTGAACACCTCGATGATTCAACATCTGAATCAGTTTTATATGAAGACTCGGCGAATACTTCGGTATTTCAAAGTGACACCAGAGATTTGAGCAACATAGGTACAAATCAGTATTTTTTAACAATTACTAAAAAGGTAGCTTATAAGTCTATAGATATATTAATTCAACTATAGGATGAAGAATCAATTATAGATTCAGATGAAGTCTTGAAAAAAGACACTAACAAATTTGAATAAAAAATTTGAATTTGATATTCCAACTATACCTGGTTACAATTATCTAATAGATAATGTTCAATCAATTAGTAATTCTTTAAATGAATGGGAATTGAGCTGTCTATACCATGCATGCCTAAGTAAATTTAACATAGTTGGTAAATATATAATAGTTTTATTAATTTGTATACTGATTTATTTTAATTTTTCATGAAGCTCAACTTGTGGATGTCATTACTTTATCAAGAATGAATAGAACAGAAATTATGAAGTTAACGAAAAAATTTTCTTTGGGTGTTCAAGTAACATTGAGGTATGATGTGGAAAGATGGCAAAAACAAAATGATTCAAAAATAAATATAACTTCTAATCCTGTTTCACTACCTTCTTGTTCAAAAGAGATCATACCATCAGATTTATCATCAGGCTTTGTGTTATTTGGTATCTTAAAATGCACATCAGGTGGTATGACAACCGACTATTACAAATATAATAATGGCCTAAATGATAATATAAGGACATTACTTGTTAAATTAATTATTCAGCATTTAATATCCAACAAAATGATTATGTCTGTGGCTCTTGCTGAAAATATTGCAAACCAAATACAGAGAATATTTCCATCTGAACTAAAGGTTTGAATGTTTGATATTTAATACATATTTTAAAAATAATTATATATTAATTGGAACAAAGTACCTTATCTAACCTAAGGTAATTTTTCTTTTTAATACCTACTTATAAATACTAAAAGAGTATATTTATATGTACCTACTAGTACTATTGTACCAAAAATACATAAATAGTATAAATTACCTATGTGAGAAAATAAAATAACATTTTGAGTAGACAGGTACATACGCCATCAAACAGTATCTACTGACTACTATTGTTTATATAATTAATAAATTATAGTTATAATATTTTACACAGTACTTTAACTTGTTGAACTTTTAAAGAACCTATGCTCCTATTTAGTTTACAGCTAAAAAAATTATACCATTTTATAGAAAAATTATTTTTGAAAGATCCATCTAGACAACCTAAAGGCAATATTAACTGTAAATATTTCAATACTTTAAGTACATTAAAGACAAGTGGGTTGAACTAATGAGAGACAAACGAACAAATCCTCCAATATTAAAGTTTTTAGTTGATGGGATAGTAATATAACTATGGTAAGTTCGTTAAAATAAATAAATAGTTTTAAATTTTTTTAGTTATTTATAATAAAATTATTTTTGATTTATTACAAAACCTGAAGAAGATATGAATTTAGTTTTGAACCAAATAAAACATGACAACTGTAGTTTACCAGAACTTGAACGTCATTGGAGCGCAACAGTCAACTATCGTTTAACTACAATTTAAAAGAGCACATCTACCCAAGAAATCATTAAAGAATGGCCAAGCTCATGATACCAATGAGATATAAATTAGTATGTAAAAATATATTTAATATTGGATTATATTTATATTAAATTATGGTACTTTACCAATAGATAATAAATACATTATATTATTATTATATGCCAATAAAATGAATCATTGTAATAATATCTATTTAGCACATTTTGGTAATTACTTTTATTAATTATATTATTTCTTGATATATTTTTGTGTAGATACTAGATAGTCATTTTATACTATATAAATCATAGTGCACTAGGTATCTTTCATTTCTCATTTATTTTTAGCTTTGATATCGACTTTAAAGCACTTTATCCTAATTGTTTTAATATTCTTGGCAATTATGAAATAAAATTGGAAAAAATGTTTGGTGCTCTGATGACCGAAGTCAAAGATTACAATTCTCGGAACATGTTAAAAAGTTTTACAGATATTTAAAACCCAAGTGAAAGTAAATCATATATTAAATTATTATTATTTAATACATTTTTGAATACAATTTTCTTCAATAATACATTTTTCAGATGTTAAACAAGCTGTAACATTTTACTTACTACGATCTATATTTGTTCCTACATCAAAAAAAGTTACAATCGACGACAGAGGAAAAAAATATAATTAAATACTCGATAAAAGATTCACAAAATACATTCATGGTTTTTTGCAGTACAGTGACTATGGTCGAAGAGTATATTGCTAATCGTAATCAACTTAAATTATCCATTCAGCCCTTTATTTTAATCGTCGGTACTTCACTAGAACGTCTAGAACCAAAGGAAATAATTGTATATTTTGATTCTATTCAATCTAAAGTTTTTATTGTTATGAGAGCAATAGATCTATGTTTTAAGATTTTTCAACTATTTAATATAGAATATCTAATTCAATCGGGAGCAGTTTGGCTCTTTATCCCTTTGTCGACCGACGGTACTTTTTAGTACCACATTACAAATAAATGTATATTAAATAATACGATGCATTTATCTTTACTGTGACCCGTCGGTACGCACAAGTACCTCTTTAGCTACAAGAAAAAAATAAAACTATGGTCTAAATTTAGAAATATAACTGTGTAAATAGATGTCAAAGTAAACAATGTACACGAAAATTCTTAGAACCAAACATGCCCACATCAGGCTGAGTTTTAAACACGTACAAAAGCTATTTTTAGCATTCTTATCCGCTAGAATTGTTTGCAATTGTGTCTAGATTATAAATATTGTTATCGTATAAATATCGATGTATTAAAAGAGGGGAAAAAATCTGATTATATGCAGTGGACTCAAAAGTACCGTCGGGCCATTAGCTATTTCACAATTTCACGTTAGTCGTTGTCGATTAAATTAATCGCCAACATATTGATATTAATTGTTTATCCGTTTTCGCGCTTCCTGCAGTGTCGAGATTAATGTTTTATATTTACCTATACTATACTTATATTTGCTATAATATAAGATTTTACAATATATTAAAATGAATAATCATAATACCCATGAATTGGAACAGTGGTTGCTTGAAGATTTTCCATCGGACATAGATACTGACATAGAAATGTCTGATGATGATGTCGATATAGGTAAGTGCCTATATGAAATTCTACGAAATTAATTTTTTAATTTTACCGATATTTTTTATTAGTTAACTCAAATCTAAATGATTTTACAATTTTGAACCAATCCTTTGAAGAACAAAGTGAACCAAATGAACCAATTATTGTTGTTGTTCCACATGATGATAATAATAGTAAGAAAATTGACATTTGTTTAAAACATTTCATTTTTTAAAAATTAAAACTGCATTTGTTATATAGAAATCACACCTATCAAACTGGGAGCTTCAAGGGGTTTGGATAACTCTATAGTTATACCTTTTGAAGAAACAGATTTTCTCAAAAACTCTGGTAAGTTACCAATCATAATCTTTGACTAACTAAAATAGTAATATTATGATATAGGTAGATAATAAATATTTATTTTATTATATTTTTACTTTATAATTCTTAAATATAGCAGACAATAGACTCTATTTCTTATGTACTATAAAACATTAATGTGCAGAAATATAATTTTTAAGATTTTATTTCAATTTGTGAGTAGGTATCATGAATTTTCAAAATATTATTAGTAGCTAGGTAGTATAATATTTTGCTAACAACTTTTATGCAGGATTTCAATATTTATTTATTTTATATTAGCTAACTTGATATACCTATGTGACATGCTTTTTATTAATATTTATATTAGTTTTTAATTAAATGTAAAGTATAAAAATTATAAACCATTACTAAGGGTACAATATGATAAATTTTATTTTAATAAATTATTTATTATAAATTAATTTTGTTAGAAATTGTAGGATAATCAATTTCAGAACAATCATGTTACAAAATATGTTGATCAGTGATTCTACTAATAATATAATACTTCTTTATTATTAATTACTTCAATAAAATTCTATTCATTAATTTTAGTTATTATTTTACATTTTTATGATTTATTATATAATCAGTTTTACTTTATATAGGTATACAAATATAAATTATTTACAATAACTATAATAGTATAATACCTATGTATACTGTAATAGGTAGTATATTTCAATACAATAATTGATTACATAGTATTATACACAAAATATTTTTCTAGCAAATGTTCATTCATGTCAACCTGGTCCATCGAATTCATCACTTGCTATTCCACTTGATGAAATTGATGAAGAACGTGATACCAATTTGGGCGAGAATAAAATAAATACATTTTTAATTATTAAATCTATAAAATAAATATTTTTATTTTTATTTATAGAACCAACACCCAAGAGAAAGAAAAATCAAAGTTGTTTAATAAAAAAGAGCAAACAATCAAACTTGAAGAAAACAAAACCAAAAAAGAATACAGCTCCTGTAACCGAGGATGTGACAGATGAATACCATCGCATTTGGAGAAAAAAGGAATGTAAAACAGATGTTCCAAGTTATAATAATTCTGAAGGTCCAGTTGAAGATTTATTTCTTGATACAACTCCTACTAGTGTTTTTTTGACTTTATTTGAAGGTATACTTGATCATATTGTATATCAAACTAATTTATATGGCACACAAAAAAATTTAAATTTAAATATAAAGCCATATGAAGTTTTGAATTTTTTGGGAATTAACTTTTTAATGGGCTATCATCGGCTACCAAGTTGGAAACATTATTGGAGTTGTGCACCAGATTTATCAGTTCCTTTTGTGGCTGCCACAATGACAAGAAATCGTTTTGATTTGATTTTGACAAACTTACATTTAAATGATAATACTCTTATTCCAAAAGATAATAAAGATAAACTTTACAAACTGAAACCTTTAATAAATTATCTTAATGAAAAATTTCAACTAGTATATCATGGAACCAACCAGTTATCTATTGATGAATCTATGATTCTTTTTAAAGGTAGAAGTACCGTTAAAACAATATAATCCGATGAAGCCTATAAAAAGAGGCTATAAGTTATGGTGTCTAGCAGACCAAAAAGGTTACATCAAAAAATTGCAGGTATATCAAGGAAAAGATGAACAATTAGAAAATGAATTTAAAGATTGTGGTCTAGGTGAAAGAGTTGTGCTGTCTTTGACAAAAAATGAATGGGGAAAAAAAACAATTTTTTTACATCTATACCACTGCTTGAAAAATTTAAGATTGAGAACAGTTTAGCATGTGCAACAATACGAGCTCATAGAAAAGGTATTCCTATACTTCACGACGACTCAAAATTAGCAAGAGGATCTACAGATTGCAAAATAACTGACTCTGGAATTGGAGTTTTTAAGTGGAAAGATACAAAATCAGTTTTGTTAGCATCCAACTACCATGGCACAGAAAAAACAAGCAAGGAGTGTCAACAGAAATACCTTGTCCCCAGATAATAAAGGATTACAACAACTATATGGGAGTAGTAGACCATGCAGACCAACTGAGAGTTACATATGGAGTAGATAGACGATCAAAGAAGTGGTGGCACAGACTCTTCTGGGGTATGATTGATATTCTATTTGTGAACGCTTATATAATATATAAAGATCTGAACGGACCAATGACACTATTAGAATTTAGACGCATTGTTGTTCAAGGGCTAATAAATAAAAAAGAACAGCTAACTCCAGTAAGAGGTATCTTTCAGAGAAAACCTAAAGAAAATAAAGGTCAAATAAATAAGCGCAGAGGAAAAAAATGTTCTGTTCCTAATGATGTAAGATTTGGTAACCGTGGCATACACTGGATTAAATATGTAGATGAACGAGGAAGATGTGAGGTATGTTCAATGAATCAGATACAGTCAAGACCACGTTCAAAATGTACACATTGTGGCATATTTCTTTGTTCTAATGAAAAAAAAAATTGTTTTAATATATTTCATGATATAAAATAATTCTTAGATACACATTTTTTGTAATTCAAAATAAAATAGTAATCATATGTATACAGTTTTAAATATTTGTTATTATATTAAATGCATATACATAGTTTGATAAATTTGCATTATTTAGAGTCCAGACATAATATTACAATTTTAAAAAATTATCTTGCAAAAATAATTCATTGATTTATAAGGATTGTATGTAAAAAAATAATGTGCTAAATGCCCAACGGTACGTTTTAGTACCAGGATCAAAATGTTAAACTGACCAACGGTACTTCTAAGTACCAAGTGCTTAACTCAAATTTGGGCTAAAAAAATTTTTTAAAAAGGTGCACTTATTTATCAATAGGTGTATTATCATGTGTTTTTGCAAAAAAAAAATGGAAAAATAATTTTATTTCTAAGTCTGGTCAACAAAGGGTTATTCAAAAATACTTATACCTTATACGTCTTATACTCAATTACACAAAATTTGATAAATCTCACCCTAATTTAAATTAAATAATTTATGACTTAGAAAGTAATGTATAATGAAAAAAATAATGTAGTAAATTTAAACAAATTAGGTTAGTTAAACGATTAATTTTACTATAATATTATAAAGCCACCTACTTTTAATATTTTGAAATTTACTTTTTTACTTATTTACTTATTTGTCATTACAATACATTGGTTATAATATAATGTAAGTACCCTAATAATTTGTTTATAATTTAAGAATTAAGAGTATGTATTATATTTGTATAAATTTATATACATACTACCTTTTGCTGAATGGTGTTTTGTTCTTCTTTATGTTTATATATAGTACACAACTATTATACTATTATTATATTTATCTAGGTACTAACATATCTTTATATAGCTATCTACTAATTTAAGAATATTATACTTATTTAAATTTAATTACTTAATGCTGAATATTTCTTATTTTTTTTTTCAAGTTTAAGTCTACCTATATATTATAGTATATCATTTTCACTAGTTAAAAATTTGGTTTTTATACCTATAATATACAAGTAGGCACAATTTATTCTTAAATCATATTTACTTATACAGTCTACCTACTACTGGCTACTATTATACCTAATCCTATGTACCTACAGTTGTTCTTTATTATATAATGATATTTAATTTCTAAGTACCTATTTTTTTTGTTTTCATTCATGTTTAAGTATACATTCTATTGTATTTATAGGTACCTATTACATAAGTATTTTACATTTGTAATTAATAATAATAGTATTAAATAAAAGTAACTTACTGACTCGTGTAAATTACCTCATGTTAATTCTAATTTATGCATATTCATTTGTATTTACATTTATATCAAGTTTTATTACTATTATAATGTTTAAAATTAAAACTATATAATAAATAATTAATATTGAACTATATCATGAAATACATTTTTAATTCACACAAACTATTAAAGTTTAAATTTAGTTTTATCACCACAAAAAATAGTTGCTATTATATTATAATTTATAAGTATTATACTAAAACACAAAGTAGTATTATTGTTGAGATAATATGTATTATCCATATGATAATATTATCATATTATTATTGTTTTAACACATCTATTTCATCAAAGTGATATAATAAATTGTATGGTAACAAATATTGAAATATTATTTCATCATTCAAAAAGAAATTTTTATTAAATTAACAAAAATAATGATTATGCTGATAAATTGACTGTGGTGTGCTAATAACGTATCTTATTGAAGTTATCAAATATTAAGTTAGGCATAGTAAACGCGTATTATCAAAACATTAATATAATTTTTGTCAAATTGGTAAAAATTATTTAGTTGGATAAATTTATTTATCGGCTGTATAGTAATAATACATTAATTGTTAATTTTAACTAGATTTTTATTAACTTTACCAAGCTTTTTTTTCAGTGTACTTTTAATATTAGAAAAATGTTTTTTTTTTTGTAAAATCATAGTAGATAGGTATAAGATTAAATTAATTTAAAAGATATTAAAAGATAAATTAATTTCTTAATAATTTTTTTTTTCTGTATACATTACAGGTTAGGTCTTACAGGTACCTACAATTACAAGATCCCTGTATATACTTTCATATTATTACGGTAGAGTGTAGACCACATTTATTTTGGTAGATCGCATAAAATGTAGACTGCATATTAAGAGATATCCCAAGTTTCAATATTTAATTAAATTTTACATACAATACATTATAATTTATAATTGTTAACAAAATTTGATATGGTATAACATTATTTGACTCATTGATTAATTATTTATATAATTTTAAGTGTATTATTATTTTTTTTTTTTTTACTTCTTTTATTGACTATTTGGTTTTGCGTGAATATTATTATTTTTTATTTTATGATACAATTTATATAATAATATTATTTTTCAATCTATAAATTGTAATCTTAATCCGTGCCGGCTCAGATAATATTATTATCTTAAAAAATTCAAAATTATCCAAACTGTGATGTTTATCAGAATAAAATCAATCTAAAAATACGGTTTCCAAATATTCCTATAGTTCGACTTATCTGTATATAAAATTAATCTCGAAATGAATGCTTGTACCTATCACCTGTGTATGTATGTATGGTGTAATAAGAATACAAATTACTCATATTACTTACAATTAGAGTGGTAAAAACGGTAGAGTGCATACTGCAGTCGTAATGTCACCGTTAGAGCGTATACAACAAGATAGCCATAATGAAAATGTTTAAATTAAATACAGCCCTAGGTGGATAGTAATAAATAGTAGGTACCGTAAAAGAAAATAAGACTAAAAATGTATGTAAGACTTTACAGTTTGATACAAATTCTGAAGTAATATATTTTTAAAGCAGATTCATAGGTATGCCATCACTTATCAAACATTAAATTTTAATAAATATTTGTATTTATTTTGTTAAATGCGGTGTCTAATGTTATAAAAATATTTGGTGTTGAAAGTCTTATCGGTATATATATTAACTTGGAAATCCAAACTCTATTTGCGAAATATTATAATTAAAATCATGCTTATATTACCAATCGTGTACGACAACAGATACTTGCAGTCCCTCCAATCGTCCGAGTTGAGTTTGATAGGCATCGAAACAACCACGACCTTGCTGCAAAATATGAACGGAGTTCGGGAAATCGTCTGACGTGCAAGTATAATTGTGAACGGTTATTTGACAGTAAAGTATTGTACTAATGCATTAGCGAGTGGTTAGTGCCAGTGATTCATGGCGATTGAGAGCATCGTTCCACTGTTCCGAGATACCGCACTAGGTACGAAGTCAACAAGTCATAACCAAATACTGAAATAAAATTATTATCGGAATGCATGACGACGGCGAGACGAAGAAGCAATCTAGAAGGATTCCGGGAGGAGAGCTGCGATATCATTGGCTATTGCAATCTAAAACGAAGCGGTACGAGTTTAAGTACAATAAATGCCTGTACAGCATATTTATGCGTATGATGACAATGGAGATATACAAATTAAGGGTCTCATGGAACTCGCATTCCGTATCTTCTTGGGAAATACATATTGTATATATAATAAAATATAAAGATTCTTCTCGTAGATAAAAAAAAAAACCCACTAATATAACATTACTATTTCTTTTGTGTTCGATTCCGAGTATTTATCAGAGGTCCCTTTCCTTTCCATTATACTACATTATAATATGTTTTGTGTAATACTATAATACTATACCTATACAATATTATTATTATGTAATACTACGGCGCCAACTGCGCTTAGACGCTGTCTCACTTTTCGTCTGTTCACGTCATATTTTTCCGTCGACGCTGCTGTCGTATATTAAGTGTTATATTATATTATTACATTAGTATTTTTTGCCGGATAAAGAAAAAAAAGCGGGTATGTGGATGTCGCTCTGCTGTACATTAGGTGGTGGGGTGTACCTCTGACTAGGGAAAGTTAGATTTGAATGCAATGATAGGTATCATTGAATACGAAAAATGATTCTGAACGGAGGTGATTTCAGTGGTCTATAAATATCTCAATAAATGTCTAAAATTTTTGAAAATTAAACTGTATATAGATAACACTAACATAAACATTTGATGAAAAAGTCAAGTATTTACAGTGATTATTTTTTGAATTACCACCATATAAAAAAATCGATTTGGATGAAAACTGGTTTTGCATAAAAATTCCCGTTTTTCTGTCATTTTTTTTTTTTTTTCTCGAATTTTTTGAAAACTGTTGGAAAATGTTTACTTTTGACCTCTATAATACACCAAGGTTATTCACTTTTACATCGGAAACCACCCCCAAAGTTTGAAATTGAAGCATTATTTCGACTAGTTATGCTGTACACAGACACACACAAAAAAAAAACACACATCATTGTAAAATCAATACATTCATCATTTCGTTTAGAATCTAAAAAAAATTACACATTTAATATTGTTGCGATTTCCTGTCTTATTATCAACCCTGTATAATATTACCATATGGTATTTGTAAAATATATAAATATATTTGCAGGCTGCAGTTAGATACTCGTGAAAAAATCAATGTCATTAATATATTTTATAGTGCACAATAAGTACCTATTATAATATATTATTAATAATTAATATTATACGTATCGCGTCATATACAACGTATACAACATATACGTTGTATACAATGTCACGTAATATTGTGGTACTACGTTATTGTTCCTATATAATAACATGTGGCGTGTAGTATAAATTTAATATAAATGCATAATACGGTGTACCTACTGTACCTATAGAGTATATTAGCGTAATAATATGTGTATTTGTAATTTTTATCATTAATTATAATTAGAGCCCGGAATTATATTCTTTTGCATATCTTTTTTGAGTCTATGCAGTCAGACGGGGGTTCGAAATCTTTACGAATCATGAAACAGGTGTAATAATGGAAAACGTTTTTTTGCATATTTGAGAATATTTCAAGATAAAAGAATATTTCGTATAATAAAGAATATTAGAGAATATATCGATTAATTTGTATAAATGTTCGATATTTTTGGTTACAGTGACGTAAATAATATAAATTATATTATGTCCGATAATAGTGATCATGATATATCCTACGTAATAATGTGCTGCAATCCAATGCAGTATATAATAATATAACTGATTTGCTATATGCTACTGTGACATCAGTTGACGTCGAACGTTCTTTTAGTACATATAAAAACATTTTGACTGACCGTCGCACAAGTATATGACACCAGAGCACATGGAACAAAATATAGTTATCAACTGTTTCCAAAAATTTTCTTAGTTAAAAATTTAAAATAATTAATTATTAAATATTATTATTAATAATTTAATCAAACTTTTCTATTGTGTACCTATTTTTCTTTTTTTTATTATTCGTGGTAGGTACAGCTTCAACTGCTAAGGTTATTAGCTTGTAGCAAAATTAGTATTTAGTACATAGTAAAATATGGTTATACAATAGGTTCTTAAATTAGATTACACATATCAATTTGTTTTAAAAATGTAATTATTTTGTTGGTGTTGTCATAGGTAGGGCTGAGGGCTTCAAAGAGGTTGTCGGGCAGGCAAACGTGGAGTTGGTTCCCGGGTCAATTAAATGTGTACGAATTGGTTCCCGAAAAAAAAACTTTCCAGTATATAACTGTTCGAATTGGTTCCCGAATAAAATTACTTATCTACTATAGATATTATAGGGCAGTGTACCTATTTTATATAGTATTTATTTCAGGTTTTTGAATTGGTATTTAATTATTATGCATATTATGTATCTTGGGCTACAACACGTTTGGGCACAAAATCACAACACGTTTGGACACTATTTTATTCTAATATTACAACACGTTTGGGCACTATAGTTTTTAGGTATCTATGTATATAGTATATAGTAAGTATATATGAATAATGTATATAGATGTATAAAATATAAATATATAGTGTATACTGTATATACCTTTAATCAAGCACATAGACGCGTATCGTACGCGACGTAGGTATTATCTAACATTATACGCCTAGACCAGGCGTGCCCAACCCGCGGCCCGCGGGCCGAATCCGGCCCGCGAAGGTGTTCCAACCGGCCCGTGACAATTTTATAAAAATTAGAAATTTGTATAGGTGTAAAAAAAAAATCTCATCTTTACCTCTATTATATTTTTCAAATACATTTCCGACGCGTTCACTTTTGAAATTTTGTTTGAATTTTTCTAACAAAGAAGTTCTAAGATTCCCTAAAATTTAAAATTATATAATACCTATAAATACCCTCTTCAGAAAAATAAAAAAATATGATAAATATTTACCTTTACAATTGACGTATTTGTTTTGATGTTTACTTTCATAATGTCTTTTGATATTAAATTCTTTAAAGACCGCCACGGTTTCGTAGCATATCAAACACATAGCTTTATTTCGATACTCGATAAAAAAATAACTTAGACAGTTAGACTCCAATTATCATTAAAAACACGGCATTCGGTATAAATTTTGCGCTTTTTATTTTGAGACATCTTCATGTGAACGAACAATTTCTAATGACGAAAACAAACTAACAACTATACCACTATAGCGTGGAAGTATTGAGAACTTAAAACAGATACGATTTGAGTCATAAATTCGACAAGTGAACAAAGATAATATTATATCCGATAAAATGTATAATAGATGACTAGTCTATATTTTATCGAAATGAACAAAAAAAAACCATGAAGCATATACGGCCCGCAGTATAAATATAAATTTCGAATGTGGCCCGCAAGTTAAATAAGGTTGGGCACGCCGTCTAGGTCCTAGACTATAGGTCTAGCATTCTTACTACCTGAACAAGTTGATGATGGTTTTGTTGAGCTCATTTCTATACCTACAGATACTAGATAGCCATACGTTTACTGATTATATTTTAGAAAATTATATTAATAAAGAGTCTCAATTTCCACCAAATATTTGGGCAAAAGCTCCCGTAAATAATACTAGGACAACTAACGGACCAGAAGCTTTCCATAAACATTTCAATGCACAATTTTACCATCCACATCCAAACATACACCATGTAGTAGACGTTCTAACTAACATTCAGGCAGAAGCTGCATTAATAATAAATAGTATAAAAAAAATCAATTCAATTACACTAGAAAAGAGGCTAAACTTAAAAGGAAATTTTTAATTGATAATTGGAATGCTTATGACAAAGGAGACATAACACCAAGGGTGGGCAAGTTAATGATTTTTTTTAACTCAGTTAAGTTAAGTTAAATTAAAATCTAAATCAAGTTAATTGTTAAAAGTTAATTCAAAATGTTCCATCAATTGAATTAAGTTAAGAGTTAACCAAAATTTAATATTAACTTTTTAACTCAAGTTAAGTTAAAAAAAGTTTCTTGTTTGCTTATAGATAAAATTAAAATAATCGGTACCTAAAATTTTTCATGTTATTAGACCAAAGAACTATTACTATTTTATGTGTGCAAAAGCTAACAGTACACATTTTGTTAGCATATACTTATAACCTTATAAAAAATGTGTACCTACCAGCAATTTGTATTCCTACAATAGTTCACAAAATTAAATTAAATTAACTTAACTTGTTTAAATGTAAAATTAACTCAAGTTAATTAAAAGTTAATTCAAAAGCTCCTAAAGTTATTAATTAAGTTAGTAAACATAAAAAAAAAATAACTTATTAAGTTAAAAAGTTAAATTAACTTAACTTTTTAACTTAACTTTAACTTATTAACGCGTTAATGCCCAGCCTTGCATAACACTAATTGAATATTTAAAAATTATGGGAATTCGTTATCAAGGAAATAAAATATAAATATTATAATTACATAATATATTACTTTTTTTCTATAATTAATAATAGTTTTTATTTAATACGAGTATTATTTATTTTATTTGTACTTATTTTATTTTAATTATTTTACAAAGTAAATAGTAACTAACACTTTATAAAACTTGTTACCTATAGGTATTATTTTGATATATATATATATATTATGCATGTATATACATATTTTATATACTTCTTAAACAAAGGTATATACATTTTACATTTTAGTGCCCAAACGTGGTATCTTTTTAGGGATATAGAGTGCCCAAACGTTGTGTGGATTTTGAATACTAAACAGATAAAAATGCCAAAACGTGCTGCACCGGTATCTTGTATCTATTTATATTAGTTTTTTTTATTATTTGCTTAATTTTATTGCATATTGAGAATATATTAATAAAAAGCATATTTTTGGTTTATTATTCACATTATTTTATTATGATTTTTAAAGAATATTGGAAGAATATTTTCAACTTTTTAAGAGAATATTAGCATCTTATTTTGGTTATTTTTAAAGAATATAATTCCGGGCTATAATTATAATATATATTGTAGACATTGTAGGGATAGGGTATTAGAGTTTTTCTCGTTGTAACCGCTGTAGTTATTGTTATGGTAATCGGTCAAAAAGTCTGGTATAGAAAAAGTTAGACAAAACATCTGAAAATACAAAATTGTCTTATTTGTCGTAATTATGAATGGAACATTTCTACTGAATACTAGAAACCAGATTATGATGAACCATATATGCATATCCATTAAAAATAAATTTTTATTTTATTTTAAAAACTTTTATTTCAACCTCCATCTCGACTAAATAACGTCTAGGGATACACTAAGTGACAAATTAAATTTATAATTCACGTCCGCTACGTCCCCATGAAATCGATTATATAATATATCGATGAGATAAAAGTAGGTAAATGATATAATAGGTACTTATATAATATTATAATCGTGGTAATAATATTGATTAACGCTATTGTAGCATGTAGGTATAATAATATTATGGGAGATAAACTGTAGACATACGGCTACGATGAACATTATAGATCCACGGTAGTCAGAAAAAAAAGCCAGGGAAAAAAAATTCAAATTACAATAATTAAATATACTTATAACAATTAAAATCAAAGTATTAAATTAGGTATTATTTAAAAATTGTTTACACATTATTGGTCAAATATATAAAAAACAATTATAATTAAATATACGAAAAAATAAAATTTAAAGTATTATTAAACATTTTTAAACATTGGTCATATTGTATTTTTATTATTGTATACATATATACATATATATATATAATTAATAATACACAGGTTATATGTTAATTAATTTAAAATTTTTAACACAGTTGATCATACTCCGTATTTATATATAAAATTGTTAATATTATAATATACATTGAATAAAAATAATATAATATTTTATGGATATTATCTTGAAATCAATTGATATATGTCTTACAGGGTGTAGATATGTATAAGTATAATGTATATACTTTGTATAGGGTGATTCTTTTTTAAATGTACATGTTGCAGTATGAAATACATGCTATCTTGAAATAAATAAATTTATATATATATATATTTTTTTTTTAATTTAAACTTTTTGTTTAATAAAATCAATACATTCCTTGCTGTTTAGAATCTAAAATATATTTATAACGATGAATAATAAATAATAACATATAACCTGTGTATTAATAATTATATATATATATGTATACAATATGAACAATAATGTGTAAACATTTTTTAAATAATACCTAATTTAATACTTTAATTTTAATTGATATATATTTAATTATTGTAATTTGGCTTTTTTTCCGTGGATTCTTTTTCCATGGCTTTTTTCCTACATTCAGATCCATATAGGTACGTACCTACCAAACTATAATGGATTTCCGTAATATTTTTGTTAGGTATAAGAAATAATAAGAAATAAGAAAACATAAAAAAAGTACAATAATATAATAATGTAATAAATTATAAAAGTACTAAAATTATATTTTTAAATAAATAATAATTATATATGAACTAACTATATATATAATATTGCATGTGTATTATACACAGTGTATATCTACATAATAATATTGAATCGCGGAAAAAATGGCCACGCAAAAAAAGCCCAAAAAAAAATATTATTCATAATATATTTACAATTATTTCTAGATACATATTTTAAATAATATACATAGTATTTAATTAATTTTTTTTAAACTTTTAAACTTCAGTTAAATTTTGTATTGTTTTAACTTAGCTTTTTATAGTTAATTATCATATTATTGTACAGTTAAGTTAATTTACAAGTAAATCATGTGATTTGGGTGGTTAAAGGTAACACCATCAGTGTGTAACTTAATTAACTGTGTAGTTCAACCTAAATAAGTCATATTTAAAATAGCTATAATGTCAAAATCATTTTGTGTTAAATATTGATTCTAATAGTTGTAATAATTGTATTAATAAATGAGTTAAATTAATCCAAGTAAATGATTATTAATTAACCCTTAATAAGTGTTTTGTTGTTAATTCAACATTAGATTTGTACGTGTGATAGTTAACAATACAATCTATATTATTATGTTACCACAAGTCCAGAAACGTGAATATTTTGTATTTTTAATATTTTGTTCTTATAAAAATGTATTATTCTATCACAGGAATAAAAATATTATATGATTGTAAATCCATTGTATAATCAACAATCAACCACATTTTATAAAATATTACAATTTACAATGACTGCACTTTTATTTTCTTGGGCTTTTTTTCCGGGGTGTATTTTTCAGTTTGGATTTTTTTTCGGTGGCCATTTTTCCGCCTCCCAATAATACAAGGTACATTATAATTATAAATGAAAATTGAATAGACAATTTTGTATTTTCGGACTTTTTGTCTGGTAATCATTGTTATATACGAAACAACAAGCGTTTATTGTGATTTGTAAGCGTCTAGAAGTGGTATAAACAAAAATACAGACGATTTAATTTTCCTTATCTTCTAGATTAATACTGTATTTAAATAAATTTAATTTATTATCATATTTACGAGCACGGGCGTGGTCCGGCCCATCTCTGTTCCATCGTAGGTGTAAATAGACCTTTAATAATTAATACCGAATTTAAGAAATCGTATTACTTAAATAAATAATGACCGAAAGATAGCAGCCTACCTAGTTGAAGTAAACAAAAATTCGTTAGTTTAATGTGTTTTATTTTATTGTATATATTCATATTTCATAGATATAGTATGGAAATAATTACATCAAATAAATACAGTAAATATAATTTATAATTATATTTAATTAAATCACATACATTGATAAATTCTAACATTAATTTGATTATCAAAATTATATAAACGACATCATCAATTTCATCGTTATTTTATATTTTATGTACATATAAAAATACATATAAAATACACAATATTTACAATAAGCTCCGTCCGTTGTTTTTGAATAAGCTAACCACTCCCATCGAGAAAACCAGTTAAATTGAAATTTTAAATTTCGTTTTCCACTATTAGGAAATTCATAAGATTTATCTGGGTACCATAATGCTTTAAATATAGATAACTTCGACTCATCTGACGTATGTGTTTGTTTAAAATAATTAGCAATATCATTAACATTCATACTTAGTTTACTAACCGGGCTTTTTTCTTTATTGTTCTCAACGGGTGTTACAGAATTTGAAGTATTAGATTCGTCTTCGTCTTCACTCGTTTCCTTTTTTTTTTTTGAAAAACATCGTTAGAGTAGTGTTATTTAATTTAATTTTCTTATCACTCATATTGAATAAAAAAATAAATTAAAAAATGTATCACGTTTAAAATAATAAATAAATGTATTACGTTCAAAATATTAAATAATTATATAAATATTAAATACAAAAATATTGAACACAGAACGAGAGTTTAAAATAAAATGAAATTGAGCGAGTATTCACGTTGATTAGTGGCATTAGTGTAATCGACTAGTACCTAATCGTCGATCGGTTATTTGTAGATTAGTTTAGTTGGTATATAATATTTGTCATTATGTCAAATCTCATGATTCAAAGTAGATAGCAACGATATTACGATAACAAAATATTACCTATTATACACATTACACGCGCACGTATATCTGTGTATGAACTTAGTGCTTTGCTCATAAACAATCATGTAATAAAATTTAACATGGAATGATAACAATTATTTTTCGACAAAAATAATTATTAATGCGTTATCGCGGCCAGACTAGACCGATATACGGAACTTTTTAAAACCACCGGGAAGAGACCGATCGACAAAACGCGTAACATGATCCTAGCCTAAATTCCATAAAAAAAATCATTATTCGTATTTCACTTGGGGGGGGGGGGGTTTAGGGGGTTTAGGGGTTTACCTAAACAAATTTAGTAGCTAGTATAATTTTCTTAAATGATACTAATAAGGAAAAGAAATAATATATATAAGTTACATAATATATTTGTGGAGAAAATCAATATTGTTTTAATATATTATTACGAAATTCGATGTTTTCCTATACTTTTCTATAGGTATATTTTATACATGGCTTATAATATTGTAATACCTTGTCTTGTCATGTTAAATGACACCTATGACTCATATAATTGTATGCATTTATATTGTATTAACTCTCATTACAGTCACAAAACTACTAGACGTATATCGACTAATTGATAACCGATTTCGCTGCAGGATTCGGGAAAGGCACGAGTATCAAAGAGTGACAGGTGGCTTTATCAAAAGGATTTTTTTTGGATGCGCAGGAACTAGATTTATCATTGCCGACAGAGATCTTTTTTGACCATTTAAAGTATCCTTTTTCTGGCGGCAGACAAAAAGCCATACAGTATATGTTTACCGTTACAAATACGTACCGATTTCTTAGTTCATGATTTTATAATACAAATGTAGATCATCCCTTTTTGTCGGTGACAATCGACAATGGTTTTACAAAAGATTTACGATTTTAACCTACAACCATATTATTCTTTATACTCAGTTGTGTGACAGTCTGGCCGTTATTTATTAGACTTTACGAGGCTACGGAGAATAATAGGCTGTGACCTTGGTAACTGAAAGACATTCGCCACGTACCTTATGTCATATTATTACCAGGAACGAGCATAGGACCTCTAGCACACATAAACTCCACAAGGCAACAATATAGATTATATACATATGAATTTTAAAAACAAATTATATGCATTATGCTCTAAAAAAATGTAATATTAAAATCAAATATATAGAAACTAAATTATAATATCTATGTATAAAAAAAAATAATTTAAAAAAATAAACGGGTAAGTAGATGTCGCTCTGCTGACTGCTGTACAGTAGTTTACAAGTGGGTTACTGCTATGGATGGTACCTACCTATTAAATTGAATTCAACAATATAATGATATATTATATTCATTGCATACGAAAAACGATTCCAAGCGAACGGCGAGGAGTCTCCTCCGGAGACGGTTTGTCAGTTTAAGATATTTTATGCTATTTGGTATATACAGTAAAACTCGCTTAAGACGCTCTCGCTTAAGACGCTTTCCCGCATAAGACGCTGTTTTTAGTCGGTCCCTAGACATTCCTATACTAGTCAATGTAAAAATCACCTGTTAAGACGCTCAGTTTTTCTCTGTCTAATCGGGTGAAACGCTCTTTTTTTCAGCAGATTACGATAAATTTTAGTAGTTTTGTGAAAATAAAAATAGAATTTTTAGTATTATACGTGTTCTTATCGTTTTATTTTATCGCTATACCTATTTTATCATTACTTATTATAACAGTTTCACTGTATTTCATCGTATTATGAGATTTAGTAAGTTTCTTAGTCATATCTTGCTGAAACGCATTGTCAGAACCTTAAACAATCAAAAATAGATATTTTTTTTAATAAACAATAATAAAATATGTTTGTAATAATAATATTTTTTTAAATTAAATTCAGTAGCACAAAATTATAAGTATGTATGTATATTGTAATTATAATTAATTTATAAGTGTATTTCTCATTAAATTATGTTTAATAATAAAAAAATAAACTCGATATTTCAACCACATCATTTTGTTTCATTTCCACATAAGACGCTTTCCCGCTTAATACGTTCTAGAGAGCTGTTCGCTTAAAGAGCGTCTTAAGCGAGTTTTACTGTAAATATTATAATAATATTATTTCAAAAAAAAAAAATTAGGTGCCTATAAAATAAATTCAAAATTAATTATATCACATTCATTGTGTACCCGACTCACTCGGTCATTCATAACACATACAATATATTGGTATAAGTCATTTAACGACATTAACTATTATAATTATAATATAAAGTATAATATAGGTAGCTGTTCTAGAAATTTCAGTATACCCATTAATAATATTTTTAAACTACAACAATAAAACTAAAGTTGTTATTCTTGGTTATTCGAAATGTTCAAATGTAATTTCGTACAAATTTGAACTTAAAATAATAACTATAAAAACTGGGTTTGTATAGTGTTTAGGTTTTTTTTGTTATAGAATTCACTACTTATACGTGAAAATGTGAAATCTTATTTTAAATTTTCAATCCTTATAGCCATTAAAGTTAAACATTTTCTAAATTTTTAACAGCTAAATAATTTTTAACTAAAAACGGTTATACATAAAAAAAACTTGCGTATGTATTTTTAATATTTTCTAACTGCTATTATACGTGAAAACGTATGATGTATTCAATTTTCAAGCTTTTTGACCCAGATAATTAAATTTTATTGATATAAATAGAATAAAAACTAAAAAAATTGAAAATTATTGCCTATAAATAACTAAAAAAGTGTTAAAATATTTTGAAAATCTTATAAAGTATAAGAATTGATAAAAAAAAATATTATGTAAATTTCAAGTTTCTACAGTTAATCGTTTTTGAATAACAACAAAATAAGAATATTGATGCATGATATAAACCGAGTAAATATCTAATGTATCTACGGTAATTTGTTTTTAGAGTTACACCAATATCCAAAATCAATTTTATTAAAAACCGATTTTGCACAAAAATTCCCGTTTTTTCTTAATTTGTTTTTCTGATGTTACCGGTGCTATAGAAAACTACTAGGAATTATAGTATAACACTTTATCAGCATATCATTACTACAAATATATAATAAGTATATACCTAACCTAATAATACCATATTTTATCATTTTGTCAGTAACTAATGAGTGTAATAAAAAAGAAACACGTTTAAATAAAAAAATAAAAATCAATTACAAATAATGATAATGATTATTATATTATAATAATTATAATGATAATAAAATCTAAAAAATATGCAGCTGCATCCCTGAAGTTCTGTGAGGGGCGAACATCGACTCTGGAAAATTGAAACATCCAGTTATCAGTTATCAACTACCAAGTATTTGCGAAATTCATACTTCTTGTATTATGTAATGGTATTTATTACAATATTTTTTTTATTAAACAGCAGGTTTTTTCAATATTTGTGAATTGTGTATACATATTATCATAGTTTTACGAGCCTAAAATAACTTTCAGGGCGCGCTATTGTCAGCCTTCTGCATATCCTGAAAAAGAGGCCTGCGCACGTCTATGACAACCAGCGTTCCAGGCACGCTCTGGCCCCGCTTAGCTACGTGCCTGCACTGGCAAAGCTACTGATAAGTTGAAAATCAAAGTATTATTTCGACAACTTATCATGTACAAACACAAAAAATTGTAAAATTAATAAGTACATTTATTGTTGCATCGCTCAGAATCTAAAACATAATTTTAATTTATTTGTTAAAATGTTCGATAATCAACGAACAGTATAAGTACGTAATAAAATATAATGACAGATAATTGAAGTTAATTCCTACAATACTATACACGCGTCATGTTATCGGCCAGATTGTGACTGACAATATTATTACATTATATAGGTTGAAATTCGAAAAATAATATTTCTCTACGTAATTTTATATGCTATATTCTATTATTTAGTAACCAAATTTTACAAAATTGTTTTAATGCATGTTTTTGATTTTTCTAATATTATACACAAATTAATATAAATTTATAAGCTACATTAACAATGACAATATTTAATATGCAAAATAAAATTTCTTTAATATAACCTTCTCGTGTTACGAAACATATATTACTCACTTTATTCTGTAACCTTTATAGACAAAATATAAATATGAAAAAACTACGATTCCTCAACTCTACTTATGACTTTATGAGTTATGACACTGACCGACCGGTGTACTTGTGTATAGATAGATATAGCCAGTAGCGAACGCAGGATTTTAGTTCGGTTAGGGTTTTATATGAGTAAATAATTTAAATAATTTGCTTAACAGATTTTACATAGCTAGCTATAACAAATTATAATTAATAATATTAATAATAAATTAACAATTTAATTTGTATCTACTACAAATTATCAACAATTGATCGACTCTGTTAATTGAAATGGTAATAAATATGATTTTTTTGTAAAATGAAAAAATTGTGTACGCCACTGGATATAGCACTCAACAGGTGGACAAGTTCCCCAAGTCAATCCAGCGAGTGCTAAATGTGTATGCCTTTAAGGTCCACTCAAACTGAAGCGGTAGCAGTGGCGGTAACTTCAGCGGTATTTATCGCTTTTTAAATACCGCAGATTTAACCTAACCGGAGAGCGAAATATTTCGCCGAAAATTACTAGTCGACATTATGACACCCATGCGCATACATGTATTTTAGTAATTATTTTATTTTTATTTATTAATATTAATATTTTAGAGTACAAAACAACAAATTGCTGTATATTTTTAAAAATTTTTTTAAAGATTCAACTACAAGGTGTACAATTACGATGAATACCAGAATACTCGTAGATATGTGTTTGAATATAAAGTCAAAATATATTATACTCATGTGTGTGTGTGTGTGTAAAAACTAGATTCATAAATGGTAATTCAATAAATATTTTTTTCAAATAGTAAAATAAAATAATAATATTACTGTACGGTGGGCCCAATAACCAATGCCTATATAACTAAATAATTTAATATGAATAATAATTAATTCACGATGATTAGTACCCACGAGTATAAGATAGTAAAAAAAATAATGAAAATTCCCAATTTCTGGAGCGTTGATTAGCTGGTCCTAGCCTGTAATAGAATAATAATGTATAGTTTTGGTGGCGATTTGGGCACACTTTATAGAAAATGGTGGTGATTCACACACATAATATAATGATAACTATAAAGACCGGATTTAATTGCATTGAAAACGCACAAAAATTGCAGTATGAAATGCAAAAGTTATATTTAAAAAACTTTTGATTCTCGAATATTTACTAAAAACAAATAGTTAAAAGTTACTTTTTTAAATTAAAATTGGTAATTAGATGCATTTCCAAATAGTGTTCATTAAAATTAAATTTTTTGTTACTTAAAATATGTTTGCACAAAGAAAAACTATTATGTAGAATTCTACATGACTATGTCTATAAACATACTATAGTTATTGATGTATATTTAAAACAATTCAATAAACTAGGGACGTTAGCCATTAGATATATATCAACATCTTATTTTTTACCTGTTATGACTTCATAAGTACTAAATAGTAAACTGAAATTATCCATATCGGATGGTATCTTGATGGTAAGAACATTATCTACGTTTGTACGTTCGTTTTTTACGATAATTCAATTTTTGTGAGTTTAAGTGAGTTATGAGCATTTTTAATGTACTGTATATTATATGCTCATAACTCACTTAAACTCACAAAAATTGAATTATCGTAATAAACGAACGTACAAACATAGATAATGTTCTTACCATCAAGTTTCATAATAGGTCGATTCACTGTAATTTTTAAACTAAAGAAGTTACAAGTGTTCTGCTGAGCGTAAATTTGTTATATTACGCACTGGTAAGACGGAGACAATAAATACTACTAGCTGTTATGTACTCTTAAGCGTGGAAAAAGATGTAGTTATCAATTAGATATAAACAAAATAACAACATTATGGGCAACTTTGAAAAACCGTAGAATTAATATCTAATTGAATGTATCAATAGATGAAGAACCTATTATATATTTTTATACAAATAAAAAAAATATTTTGTTTAAAACTGATATTGTACTTATTACATTTTATTATTTAAAATTTAAAATACACATTTTTATTAATTTGGGTAAATGGAATGTGGAAGTTGTAAAATTATGATAAATTGTTAGGTACCTAATATTTTTATTTTCACATGAGCAACTAAAAAAGTAAAGAAACTTTTTTCTTCGTTTATTGGTCTTAACCATTGGCAACTATTTGTGAGGAGAATTACGGTTGGTTGAGGGACACATTACATGTGTATTTAATATTTATGGGTCGGGATTTCTCAAAGAAACCCTGATGGTCATAAATAAATGGTATTACAAAATAATAATATAAATATAAATATAATATAGTAGAAAACGTATTTGAGCGAAGCGAGAAAAAAATGTTTAATCGGTACATTAATAGATCTACCACCCCCCATGAAATGTTGTTTAGGACGGCCCTGCGGATACAACACATGCGGGTGTGGCGTCCTCTTAATAAAATGATGTAAATATATTGAAGTTTGAACTATAATGTATAATAGTACAATTCTTATTTATACGGTTTTATGGTACAATGTACCTACAACTACAGATTATCTGTTCATAACGAAAACTCAGTACTTCATATAAAAGCGTTTATATACAATAAAATTAGCTAAGACTCAGCCTGAGTTAAATATTTGTTCATTTAAATACACAAAATTGTAAAAAATTGCAAAAATGTGGAAAATCGCAAATAATTACATAATAAAATTAAATAGGCATAATACATCATTTACATCGGCTATACATTTGGTCATATTTGGTGTATCCCTAACTGAATGCAAAATAAATTGCTATATCAATTAATTTCGATCTTGTAGTATTTGGGTAATTTGATATTTTTCGCACACGCCGATGCTCATACGACAACGTCCGTTAAGAAACAAAAAAAACAAATCGACCATGTTCAATAATCGAAAAACGAGCTAGACGTTTCCTTTGTGCGGTGTGTGTGGTGCGACCTACCTAACATTTTTGGATGCAGCGGCGAAGAGGGATTTCTGAAGGTTAAATCTGTTACGAACTAAAGCCAACCTCTCTCATGAACCATGGCTCAGCTCGTTAAACTATGTTTTATTGTTATTTATTACTGTTAACTGTCGGACTCACGTTAAACCACCGCAGTGGGTAAGGTATGTACAATTTTTTTTAAGCATATAGATTAGTACTACAGATGTAGATTATATAATACGTAGGTATTTAATAACCGTGCGTGATCATCGACGGAGAGTTTAATTATTGCCAGAAAGAATCATATTTCCGTGCATGAAACACTGGATTACAACCGAAACGCAGAATTTTATTGTTGTTATTGTTTTCAACAATATTACCTAGTCGAACTGGTACGCTTTAAAGGTTAGGAAGTCTACTTGGGTAGACGGACACACGCACATCTGGCGGATACGCGTTTTTAATATTTTGTATACATCACGATGATGGTCACAAATCCAACCTAATAATGACGATAACGGCGATGGAAACGTTGATATAGTGTCGTCGCATTCGTGCGCTCTGTAATACATACGAATTGTATAGTATTATACAGGATCGATTACGATAAAATAATAATAATAATAATTGTGCCTATCCCGAAGGCGGCGACGCCGCTGCGGTGTCATACGAACGAACCGTACGGGACGAGATAATTTTCTCGGGACGATGTGTAATGGCAATATATCAACGGTGCCGGTCGCCAAGTAAAGGTCGGCACCCCGCGGGCCACAACGAAACGACAGTATAATACTATCATGTATTATCGGCGTCATGTCGTTACGGCTATTAAAATGATATTTATCGTCTGGGGCTAGGTAAATTGAGTCCGAGATAAGTTTGGTACATTTTGAAAGCGGTAAATTGAGTCAAATTCATTGACTGCATGTATATGATTTTGAATATTGCAACATGCATTTTTATTGCATAAAAAATAGGTTAGGTTAGGTTTATATATATTATATAATTAATAAAAATGCATGTTGCAATATTCAAAATCATATACATGCAGTCAATGAATGGCTACAAATCACAAATAAAAATTTTATAGTACATATTTTTAAATTTTAAATGCATATAAATCGTTTTTCCCTGGGACACAAATTACCTACTACCTACCTTGTTTTTTCTGGGACTCAACTTACCTACTACCTATTTTTCTCCGGAACTCAATTTACCGAGTTAGGGCCATTTGGGACTCAATTTACCAACTCCGTATCGTCTAACGACCACCGCAAGCGATGTGGCCCCCGTATAATCGTATACTCGTCACATACACATAATAATAATATGATAACAGGACCACGCAATGCACTTATCACGTACGTCATAGTAGCCAGTGTATTGTACAACATTGTATCGACCTCGAAACGTAAATGTGATTTGACGAAATTCTCATACAACCAACTTTTCGGGAATTTTTAATTTGTATATTCGATTCCTCTATAGGTGACCTGATGATTGCAACTTTTAATTTTGTAGTAACAACATAACTTTTTTTGGGGGGTGGGGCAGAAGTGTGTCTATTATCAATTTGTGGACTAACTAAAACAACCAACCCACACTAAGTAATCTAACTAAAATCGGACACTCGTTACTTATCTATAATCATAACTCGTACATTTGAGCAAAATGTTTATAATAGTTATGTATTAAATAATTTATACACATAATTATATGTATACATCAGCTGGATAGTAGATGATTCCTTATTTTGAAAATAAATTAAACTATGTTAGAATGTTGAGACTTGACACTCTTTAGTCTAATATAATAATTTATTTTTTTATACTAATTTATTAACATCAGTGACAGTTGATATCAGTTTTTTTGCATTTGATCATACAATTTGGTTTTTTTTTTTAAAACGTTTTAAAATAAATATGACGATGTTTGCGCCCGAGGTGTCTGGTAAATTGAGGCTGCTGATTTAATCTGTTTATTTAAGTCATTTTGTGAATATGTGATTGATTGTAACTTGTAAGTTGAGTCCCATAAAAACTGCACCTTATTTTCTGTTCTTACATATTATATAATAATTAATGTATAATGTGTAGTCGACTGTTATACCACACGTTAATTTAACTGCAAACGATCGAATCTACAACTTTATATGAATATATCTATATAACCTATATTATTATTTATTATTATAGTGATTTTTTTTTTCAAATCAGATAATTAAATTTAGTCATACGTATTTCTCATAAAAAATCTTAAATAACGTACATATACCTACATCATACATGTATAGGTTCGTAGTGAGACAGAGTGGTGTATTTATGTGCATTGAGGTTTGTGACGCCGTAGAATGTTAACGGGTTGGTTACTAGGTAGACATATTGTATGATATTATTGTAAGTAAAGTAATTCATTATAGTATTCGGCATTAGTATCTCCTAATATAGTAGGTTAAATTCATTTTTGCCAAAAAAATTGAATTTGAAAATGTCATTGTGTGTATAAAATATAGCAATATACCTATTTAAAAGTTTCATATATTATCCACGAATAATATTTTTAAATTACAACAAAATAACCAAAATCGTTATTATTGGTTTTAATACATAATTTCGTCCAAATATGAATTTAAAATGTCTAAAAAATAACTGAGTAAATATATTTTTTTGATCTTTTGGTTACAGTATGATAGTTCAGTTATAAAAACTGAACTTATATTAATCTATATAATTTTATATTGCATTATTAGTAGTATGACAAGTGTAAATACTAAATTTTAAAGTTACCACGCCTGATTGAGAATTGAAACCATGGCCGTAACTTCGTTTAGCCCAACCACCATCACCTATTACTGTCATGTATGTGGTACCTTTATGGAAATTTCATTTTTCTATAACAATTTTATTTTCTAGCTCACCGTTCTTTTGGCTGTATGACATAAGCGCCAAAGGTACAAAAATGACCTTTCATTTGCGCCAAAATCTGTAGAACATAAGCGCCAAAGGTACAAAAATGACCTATTATTTGCGCCAAAATTAATATTTTATATAAGTATTAAGTAGGTATAGTTATTTAAAAATTTCTATATCTTATAAAAATTATATTATATTAATATTATTGTGTTGATAGTAAATTATAAAATAGGTACATCAATATTTAATAGATTTAATAAATTGGTTGATTTTTTATAAAAATAAAATGTCGATAATAAATTATAATATACATGCACATCAATATTTTATACATTTAATAAATTGGTTGATTTTTTATAAAAATAAAATGACGAAATGACGAAATAGTTACTAACAATATGTTATAACACAAACTGCTCACCCACTGTCTATTTGACAATCTATCGTAATCAGATAATACATATTTTGTCGATTAAGATTAAGCGTTTGGAGTTTTTTTAATTTAATTCTGTTATTTAATTTCTGACGCTTTTGTACGATACGACTTGTTTTTCTTATCCCATTTTGGCGCTTTTGTACGATACGACTTTTTTTTCTTATCTTATTTTGGCACTTATGTCTTACACCGGTTCTTTTTTAACATATCTGAAATTTGCTGTTCCCATACCTACAGTTAAATATATAAGAGTTTTACCTTTTTATCATTATTACCTTTTGCGTATACATCAATAATTACACTTTTTTCTGAAGAACAATTTATTTACCTTTCCTATATAAGAACTTCATGTCGTTTAAATTTTTTAAAAGATGGTGATGGACAATCCATAACTGCAAATAAATCTTCAGCCTGCCGATGTCTAATACCACTGACAGCGCCCCCCAAACGAATGCGTTATTGACACTATCTACATTCTGTTCTTTTTCTGATGTTACAACTTGATGTCGGTTACAAACATTACATTTAAAATGAAGTTCGAATGCTACTCCATTTTGTACTTCTTTTATTAATGCATATCGTCCCATGGTACACTTACTACCGTGTTTATCCAACTCCATAATTTGTTTCATAAAATATTCTAAATCTACTAATCGACGCCCTGATAATATAGGTTCTTCAGATTTTACAAACAATACATTCAATTTTGGCAATGTAGACTCATTTACGCCCGGATGATCATTTTCTTCTATATTGACACTATCATAGAAAAAAACATTTATAATGCTTATTAAAAAATTATGCTGGTATAGTGGTACTATCGATAAACTATGACAAGAAAAACTTATGAGAAACTGTTTTCGCTGCGACAGAACTTACGATAGACTGCAGTTTTCTGCCGCAACTTGCGCAGATGATAGACAAAGGACCGGGTGACCAACTTATAAATATATAGGTACAGAATACTCCAATTTTAAGTATAAAAATATCACTGCAACGTCTAGCGTACAGTATATATATATATTACAAATAATTTATATATATGAAAATATTTGTAATGAATAATAAGCAATTAATATTCGGGCGCCCAGAACATTCGTAATATACAATAATATAATATAATTAATTAATAATAATAATTACACATATAAAATAATTTGTGCGCTAATAAAATATTATAGGCGTTTAAGTACAATGACCTTAAATGCCACAGGTATAAAAAAAAATATACTAATAGGTAATTGAATACGAATAATAATAATTGGGCATTAAGGTCATAATAATATACAATTAATAATTTTACCGGCCACTGAGCACAAGTGGACCAATATGAGGTGACTGATAGTATATAGATGACCTGATGGCGACAGCACTGGATACCCTGGCTCGTTATTGACGCGGACGACGACTGCTGCTGATGTGGACAAGCTCCCCGTTCACAAGTTCGACACAACAGCTCACTGGAGGTCGTTAAACACACTCGGTTAAACCTTCGAAGTGGCAAAACTGACACCTTGTGATCACACAAGGTTGGTTGGGTGCGACACGCGAAAAAACCAACTGTTGACGAGCACGTTGCTCTCGGGTCAACTGTTGTGAAAAGACAGACACACAGATGCCGAGCTGGCTAGCGCTTTGGCCGTCGGCTGACGAACTGTCACCAGGCAGCGGAGGGGGGAGCTTGCCGGACACAGATTTATCTTGTAGCCGGAGACCTGTGGTGTCCTGATTAATATATATATATAATTTGGCCCAACGAAAAAATTGTTCCGCGGTCGAACATCCTTCCCGCCGTGAGAGTAATCTCACACAAGAACTGACTTGAGAACGGTAACGGATGTCCTTGGTGACGTATGAATTGAGCCGCTCATAACAGGACTCATAATTTGACCCAGGTCGTGTCAGCTTGTCACTCTTCTTATTTGTCTAATGTAGTATAGTGACTTTTCTTGCATATAAATTATGTTTAAAAATTATATTGTACTTATTATTTCAGTATTAAATTTTCATCTGCACAATCTTTTGTATGGACATTCTCATTAAAATTAAAGGTTTATAACACAGTTCTCATCTTATCGGCGTCGCCGTCGTCGTCGGTGCTCCGGTAAAAAGGCAAAATTCCTAGAAAACAGTATATCGTGTAATCACTAATTGTACCGTACACGAGCGGTATAGAGACCCAGGTAGGTTTTATCATAATGAGTCTATATGGTAAACCGGTATCCAACGTCCAAAGGTTTTCAAATAATCAGTTTTGTAAAAATCTATACATTGTAAAATAACGATTTTGTATAATTGGTCATTTGTGATTTTGTGAGGTCACAGTTAACACCTAGTGTCATAGTGTTGTTTAGTTTGTGTGCTACAGTAAGTATGTATAAGTACATTGAAGATTTATGGATGGATTTTCTATGGTTTTCTATTACTGAATTTGAAGAAGTATCAAGTAAGTATCTTTTGAATTAATAATTCATTCAAATGAATATCTAAGTGTATATATTATTATATATTATTTAATTATTGTGATATCTTATTTGTATAACGACACTACTGAATAAAATAACAGTTTTATATGGACTGTATAGTAGGATCATTCACTGTTCACTTAGAATAACTACAGAAATGTTAATAAAAGAAATGATTTTTTTTTTACTTCAGTGGTAAAAACTTTTTACTAGATATAAGTTTTGAATGAATTTAATAGTTTTTCTTGGTGTTTAAAAATATTTGTAAAACATTTAAAAAAATGATTACTCATAGGCATATTATGGATTAAACCAAAAAAAAAAAATCATTTTATTTAGCATACGCTTCTTTTTAACAAATTTAAATATATAATATACCTAAGGATATTGTTAGGTGATTTACAGTTTAAAGTACCTTATTGTAATCCAGACTTACTTTAGCATGATTCCGGGACAGAATTTTTTTGGTGGCAGTTG